>NC_058133.1:248947653-249080961 GCF_016433145.1 Gracilinanus agilis | reverse complement strand
TTGTGAGGAGTTTTCCTTATTTGGGGAGGGTCTGGATGGTTGTTTGTTCTCCTCCTCTGTTTGCTCGGTTGTCTGGATTTTCTCTGTGTAGAAGCTGTCGAGTGTTAAAGACTTCTTTTTTTTGTTATTATTCTTTCTCTTCTGAACTTCCTGTGACTGATTAGCCATCATTAGCCCAGCAGCTTCTCAGGTTTATCCTCGTGCTCAGTGTCTGTCAGAGATCTATTGGCTCCTGAGGTCTGAGTTCTAGTTTTTTCCCAAGGTCAAGCCCCCTGGTGGATTCCCTTTCTTGATCCTCTGCAGGAGGTTCCTTTACAAGTCTCAGGGAGCTACTTCCACAGTCGTATACCAGTCTGCACTGGTTCCCCACTTAGGCTTTAGTTCCTGGTTGTGTTTACCTCCACCCAAGCCTCTGCTCAGCCGGCACTCTGCGCCCAGCGTCCTGCTCCCGCGCGCGCTCAGATTTCGCGTGCGTTTTTGACTTAATGGGGTCCTAAGTCTTGCTGCTCTCAGGAACAGGTCCCGGAGCTGCCGATGACTCGATGGGTGCCCCAAACTTGCTCTATTTCTTTTTAGCTGGGTTCGGAGCTATAGGTGAGTGTGGAGGGGGTGGGGGTGGGGCGGTTGCTCAGCCCGCGATTGAGTGAGAGCCCTTTATAGCCTGGAAATGTCTCGATTCCACGTACCTTCCACGCTGTGCCCTGTTGTGGGGTTCCTCCGTTCGTCTGGACTTGTTTTTATGTCCCCTTGAGGAGTTTTGTGTGTTTCGGTCAGGAGAGGTTAAGAGCTGCTTCTTACTCTGCCGCCATCTTAACCCGGAAGCTTCTTCCATGACTTTTTGATCCTTTTTTATTTCCATTTTTTTTCCTGGATTTTTTTTTTACCTCTTTTTTCCAGTAGGTCAATTCTCTGTTTTATGAAACTCTTTTCTTCATTGGATTTTTGTGCCTTTTTTTTCCAGTTGATCAGTTTTGCTTTTTTAACTGTTATTTTTTTTTGTATTACTTTAATTTCTTTTTCTCATTTTTCTCCAACCTGTCTTATTTGATTTTTTAATTCCTTTTTGAGTTTTTTCAGAGCTTGAGACTAATTTCCATTTTTCTTTGAAATTTTGCATGTGGTTGCTTGGATCTTACAGTATCCTATTTCTGTTCCATAGAAATTTTCAAGGTTTAGGTGTTTCTTTTGCTGTTTGCTCATTTTCCCTAGCATTTTTTGGCTTGTGGACTGGGAATTCTGAAAGCTGATGATTCTGTCTCTTCTGCTGCTGGCTTGCAGGACTGTGCCCTGTGAGCTATTTTACCCTTGGAGCTAGGTCTTCACTACAGCACAGACTTGAAAGTCCCAAGGGCTATCCTGGGCCTCACTGAGAGGTGGTGCCAGAGCCTGGGACTACAAGGAATGGATCTGGGGTCCAGGGTACTCTCTGGTTGGTGGTGTATGCAGAATCCTGGGATCCTGAAGTTGGCCTATGTCCAGGCTTGGAACCTGGTGCAGTAGGTTGGGGGATGGTTGGCCAGCCTCTGTATACAGTTTTGCTTCTAGTTCCCCCTTGTCCTGTGAAAATTGCCTCTTTCTGTTTACCTTTCAAGTTTATTCAGTGGAAGAACCCCTTGGAAGGATTATTAGAGCAGCTTTCTCCTTTTGCTGCTATTAAGCCACCATCTTGGCTCCACTTGGCTCCACTTCCCCCTCCCTGTATCTGAAATGAGATTGTTATAATTAATTTTCCTACTTACTTGGGCCACTATTATTTCTTCATTTATAATGCTCATAATCAAAAGATTCTTTTCTCTCACCTTTCCTATTTCTTACTGACATAATTTCTCTACCACAAATTAGGAAATCAAAACAACACTACCATAGTTTATTTTTCTTCTATAGAACTTACAGATCCTGTGATATTGGAACTGTGATATTGGTTTTTGCGTCATATTTGTTAAAATTAATGGTTTGGCTACATATATGAAAATTATAAATCTTTTATTTATAAAATAGAGAAATACAAAAGGGTAGAAAAGACATTAACCTATCTAACTAAATATTGCTGCAGTGCTTGGCTCAGCCAGGACTTGTTAACCTTCAATCAGAATTAAACTATCTCCAGAAGACCAGAAGGGAAAACCAGCTATCCACTCACCCAAGACAGTGACTGGAGCTGAAGGTAACTCCTGAGACCGACTTTCTTCTTTGAGCCGACCTTCTTGAAGCCAACTTCCTTCTTGAGTTCACTCTCTCCTTCTTGGAGTGACTCTCTTCTTGGAGTTCTCTCTCTCCTTGCCTCCTTCACCAGCCTGTCTGCTTTTATGGTGGTTTCCTGTCCCTGTCCCTTTTCATGGGGGCCAATCACAGTTTCCAAATTGTCTGAGTTGTCACCTTTGTCTTCACACCTTTCTGAGTGTGTGAACTCTTCTTCTCATCTAGCATCAAGTAAGGTGTGAACTCACTAAATGGTTTTCAAGCTTCTCCCACCTAGTTCAAGCTTGTTTTGATTCAAAGTTATTGCCAACCAAAGTGTTAACTCCAACTAGGCAAAGAGAACAAAGGATTCCCTTTTCACAAGTTTGAACTCAAAGAGAACCAAGAATTCCCTTTTACATTTGTATATAAAATATTCTTTTTTTTTTTTAAACCCTTGTACTTCGGTGTATTGTCTCATAGGTGGGAAGATTGGTAAGGGTGGGCAATGGGGGTCAAGTGACTTGCCCAGGGTCACACAGCTGGGAAGTGGCTGAGGCCGGGTTTGAACCTAGGACCTCCTGTCTCTAGGCCTGACTCTCACTCCACTGAGCTACCCAGCTGCCCCCATGTATATAAAATATTCTTGAAGATTTGAAGTTTGAATGAATGAATGAGAGAATTTTTAAATGCTTAACTAACTGTGCTCAGCACTGGGAATGCAAGTGGAGAGAATCCCTGCTCTTATTCATTCTAAGACAGTACATAGAAGGTTTTAGTTAAAAATTAGATGGAAAGGTCTCATGGTCCTTAGGGTACAGTATTGAAGTAGATGTCAATGCATCTTCTTTAATGTTGTTTCCACTAATAAAATTATATCCCTTTCTGATTTTTAACCATTTGGTGAGGTCAAGGACTAATTCTTTTCTGGGGTTACTAAGAAGGTAGGGCCTGAAGCACTTGAAGATGAGCAGGTTGGTAGCTTTGTCAAGAACTGATGTCAAATCCATTATTATTTATGTGACTCAAGACAAACCATAATTACCTCTTGCATACTCAGTTCCTCATTTGTAAAACAGAAATAATAATAGCTCCTACTACCAAGAATTTTTGTGAGGATAAAATTAGATGATATATTCAAAGTGCTTTGCAAACATTAAAGTACTACGTAAGTGCTAAGTATCATTTTTTAATCTATGGCTTTCTGGGATGATGGCTGTGGGGCCCAAGTTGGAAGCAGTATCAGTGTCAGTGAAGCGCATTTGTAATTCCCAGTGCTCTTGGGTTCTACCTGTCCATTGATGTCATTTGATCATTTGTTGTTGTTATGGTGAGGAAAGTGGGCCTATTTTCCACAGATATTATTGTTCTTATTGATAGCAGTGGGGGCCTATTTGAAAGCAGAACTGGTTATCTGAGGGGCAATGCCAGGTTCTGGTTGCATGCCACAGAAAGCCTTTTAATTCTTTGGTTAACTCTCAGAGCTTTCTCTTTCAGATCTGTCACTTCTTTGTTTTGACCTTACATTGTGGTTTCCATCCTTGATTTCACCATTCTGACTTTGACTTCAACAGTTAATATTTTTCAGTTAATCTTTTATTTTTTCACAGATATTTCCAATTAAATTTTCATCATCATCTTGTTCACATTTCATAAATTTAATTTCTTCCTTTATTTCCATCAGTAGAATTATTATACCCATTGATGTTCCTGCTTCATTATTGTGGCTATTGTTGCTGTAATTCATTATATTTTTCTTTCTCGTATCTTTTTTCAGGTTATTTCAGTCTATAATATATCCATTCTATAAGAGTTTTTCTTTTATTTGCTTATTATTTGATCCTTTTCCTTTTCTTTCAAAAATTTTTGGTAACCACTTTTTTTTTTTGGTTTGTTTTGCCTTTTCTGTTGCTGTTTTTGAGGATGATATGAGTTCTCTTGTGTCATCTCCTTCCATCACCTTCATTTATATAATTGTAATTTATAAAATATATGTATATGTGTTGTAATTTATATATTAATCCCTAGGCTTAATCTCTATTTGAGGACAGGGATTATGTCCTAATTGTCCTTCGAAACTCTACTGCCTATTAAAAAGCATTGCGCATAACTAGTTACTTAACATGCTTAATATGTTTGTCAAGTGCATGTTGTTTTTTACTTGAATTATTATAAACCTGTCCTCAGGTCATTAAACCTTTTTGATACAGGCCATTAAATCTTTGTGATACAAGATAAAATATAACTTTTCCTTCTCTGTTCTCACATAGTTTTCAAGAGGCACAGGAAGAGCTGGTTGAATTCCAAGAAGGAAGCAGAGAATTAGAAGCAGAATTGGAGGCTCAGCTAGTACAGGCTGAACAAAGAAATAGAGACTTACAAGCTGATAACCAAAGATTGAAATATGAAGTCGAAGCATTAAAGGTATTTGAAACTCTCATCATAAGATCAACTTTATAATTACTTAATTTTTTGTTTTAGTGAGAAATGTAAGAATTGCGCCTACTGGCTTTTAAAATGGAGATATTGATATATTCAGAAAATGAAAATGAATTTATTTATTTTATAATTAATATATTTAAATTAACTTACATAATAAAAATATTATTCATTTTATAAATTATAAATGTTTACTTTCATTATATGTCCTGTCTTATTAAGTTAGAAAATAAGAAAGTGGGGGCAGCTGGGTAGCTCAGTGGATAGAGAGCTAGGCCTAGAGACGGGAGGTCCTAGGTTCAAATCTGGCCTCAGACACTTCCCAGCTGTGTGACCCTTGGCAAGTCACTTGACCCCCATTGCCCACTCTTACCACTCTTCCGTCTAGGAGCCAATCCACAGAAGTTAAGGGTTAAAAAAAAAAAAGAAAATAAGAAAGAGATAAAGTGAAAGATAAAAGGAAAGGAGAAATGCTAAAAGGATTTAGAAAAACTATAGTTGAGTCACTGTGGAGAGTTCCATCCACTAAAAAAGAGCAGTCTAAATCTGTGACTTAGTAGTTGAAGCTTAGAGAGTTGTTTGACCATTGGACCATATATGAGGAAGCTGGAAGGGCTTTCGGCAGACTCTAATTGAATCCTTTCAAGATAAGGGAACTTAAATTCAGAGCTTTAATGACTTGTCCAGGGTTCCATAACTAGTAAGTGACAGAGGCAGTTGAACCTAGGTCTTCCTGCTTCCGAGCCTAGTGGACACTGCCTCTAGAAGAGAACATGGAGGAAGAAATTAAAAATTGATTTTTAAAATAGTGTCTTTTGCCCTCGTGGAATTAATGCAGATTTTCATATTGTAGTTTTAAGAGGCAGCATAGTTTTATCATTGGAATTAAGAGGAACTGGGCCCATTTACACACTAATTGTGTGAATAGAAGCATGCCAGAGTCTTTCTGTGCCCCTATGTAGTTCTCTAAAATACAAATTATAAATTAGGTTGGTTTAGAGAATATTCATGTTATGAGTTCCCTAGGCCAACGAAATCTTAAGACTAGACTAAAACGAAAACAGTTTGAAAGATGTAATTCTTTATTGTAGAGGTAAATATCTTCCTAGCTATCCTCATAAACCTCTTTTGATATTTAAAAGCTATTTGATTATAAGATTATTCTTGAGAAGATTAGTGCTACCTTCTCCACAGTACTTAAAAGTACTTAAACTTATATTTGTGTTCTTAGTCCTTTGCCTTGAAAGAAATTCAATTTTTTGGTGGTTAGTCTACTCTTCTGGATTTATATGAATCTGAATAAAAATTAAATGCATGTTTAGATTAAGCCTAAAGATTGAATCTATATAAAGTATTCTATTAGTCATTTACATTTTCTCTCATTTAAGAGATTATCAATATCCTAAAATTTTTGAGCCAATGAAATCAACATGACTAGTTTTTTATGTATGGTTGAAATTTATATTTAAATTTTTATGAATCAGTGCCTCCAAAATGTTTATATGGTTGGTGTACTAAACTATCAAAATTGTGTTCAATTTTTTTCTAACAAAATTGTATGAAATCTAAATACTAAGTGGCATAGCTTTTACTTTTACTTTTAGGAGAAACTAGAACATCAGTATGCACAGAGTTATAAGCAGGTCTCTGTTTTGGAAGATGATTTGAGTCAGACACGAGCCATTAAAGAACAATTACATAAGTATGTAAGAGAGTTGGAGCAGGCTAATGATGACCTGGAGAGAGCAAAAAGGTAGGTGATATACATTTAAATTTTTTCCCCTCTGTAGTTGGATTATAAACTCACTCATCTAACAGTGTGACATGAAAGCCAAATATCTAATGTTATGTTGGGTTACTTTAACAGAAGTATAATAATCTGAATGAGCTGAGTCTTGAAAGACCTTGAAAATCTACCAGTTGAAGGAACTAGGAATACTTAATGGCCCACTAAAGAGAAGACTTAGAGTTAACATGGTAACTGTCTTCAAGAATTTGAAGGACTGCCATGTAAAAGAGGCCTGGTTCTTGGCCTCAAAGGATAGGACAAGGGATATTGGGTGTAAGTTGCAAGGAGACAAATTTAGATTTGATATCAGGAAAAACTTCTAACAATTAGAGATATGCAAAAATAGAATGAATTCCACTGGAAGTCATGGACTTTTCATTGAAGATGTTCAAGCAAGGACTTTTGGATGTCCACGGGTCTGGTAGGTTGCAGAGGGGATCCTTGTTCTGGTATTGGACTAGGTGAACTAGGAGGTCACTTGCGAATTGGAGATGCCATGGTAAAGAAGATTATGGGGGCAGGAATATGAAGAATGGATTTGAGAAACAATGAATAGAAGACTAAAAGACAAGTTAGGAGGTTATAGTACTAGATAGGGAGAAATTAGAGACTAAAGTAAGGTGGTTGCAGTGAGAGTGGAAAGGACCCCTCTTTTTCCACAGATAGTTTTATTTCTTTTCTGTTTGCCACAATGCCAAGTACATAATAGGCCTTTAATAAGTACTTGCTGGTTGAGTAATTAAAAATGCATCAGTAAGATATTCAGTGTTCAAAGTTGAGGCTTTGCCAGTATAAATAAAAATTGCAGCATTAAATTTGTTTACACATTTAATGCCAAAGCCATCAAATTACAGAATAATAAAAATATTCATTTGGAAAAACAAAAGATCTAGAATATTGAAGGAAACAGTGGAAAAAAGATAGAATAAAAGCTAAATTGCACTTCAAAAATATCAAATTATAATACAAAGCAGAAATATACTCCACATTAAAGAATCAAGATGAACACTTTCGTTCTCCAAAGGAGAGTTACAGACTATGAACCACATGAAAGAGTATTCCAATTTGTTGATACTAAGGAAAATGCAATTCAAAACTACTTTGAGGAAAGAGGATGGATATATTGGGAAAGGTAGGTGATATAAAAATTATCTTTAAAATTTTATTTTAAAATGTATTGAGAACATTGCATTCTCTTAAGTTTTATGGTCAAGATTTCCTCTATTATTGCATTGGACATATGTTTACTAATTACTAGATTCCCTATGTTGTAATTCTGAGGGAAAAGTTTAATGTGAAGGTTTACCCTTGGATTTTCTTTTAGAGTTAGGTAACAGGGATTGATTATTTCTAGTTGTCAAAACAAAAACAGCTACAACATAGAAAAAAAAGGCACCAAATCCACAAAACAGTTTTCTCAGCCTAAACTCAGATTGGATTTCTTTTCTGATTTGTTTCTTCATGTTATGAAATAAACTCAATTGGAAGCATAGGCCAAGTACAAACCTCCCAGTAAGACCTGAGTGTGTTGTTCAAGTAAACCAATCTATTATTTTTTTTTTGAGAATACAGCTTTTATATTATTGAACTTTATGTATAAAATCACTTGATTTCATATAAACATTTAATGTAAAAACAAAGGTCCATTTCAACAACTCAACTTTTTCCATTTTAAAACACATCTACTGTACCGTTCAAATGCTGACCAGCTTACATGATTTCTTCAAAATCTCTTATCAAGGGTACATATAGAAAAGGCATATTTTTATGAATAGAAACAAAGGGATTTTTTCAGCTTTTATTATAAGATCACATAAAAAGTTTACTTAACAGAAGTTATTTCTATTTTTTGGGGGATCACCAACTTTTGTGCAAACAATGCTAGCCTTCTTTTAAGCATTAAGAGCATAACTGCTTAAGAAATGACATAAGCAATAATTCTAGTCCTACATCTCCCCTAAAATAATCTATTTTTTACATATGTGTACACCGTTAGCAAATTAAAACCAGAGAGAAATGCTTGAGATCCACTATCCGGAGGCATAACTTGAGTTACAAAAACTCATCGCTGGAGAGCTGAAAACTCATAAACCAATCTATTATTAATTAAATCTTAGATTAAATATGTGAGGCAGTGTGGTGTAGTGTAGTGGAAAAAAGCTCTGGATTTATAGGACTTCAGTTCATGGCTATGGACAAGTCATTTAATCTCTCTGGGATCTCATCTATAAAAAGAGGGAATTTGACTAGATGAACTCTAAGGTCACTTTCAGGTAGATCCTGTGATCTACTTTATGAAGTACTAATATTTTAAACTGTGATTTCTTTGCTTTCTGGGGACCCATTGGAAATATGAATCCATATAGGCTTACTTATTAGTTTCTAGTCCTTTTTTTGAGAGTAGACTTTCTTTAATGACCCATAGATCCCTTGGGATAGATTCCTCTATTCTGAGGGCTCTATTTTCACATGAAGAGATAGACTGGATATTTTCGTTTGTTTTTGAGGCCCATATCAAAGACATGCTATCTTGAGAGAGATCTAGGACCCTGAGGGGCATAATGGCTAGCACACTGAGTCCAGAGTCAGGATGGCCTGAGTTCAAATCTAGTTTCAGCTATGTGACTCTAGGCAAGTTACTTAACTTCTTTTTGCTTCAATTCAAAATAACTTGTTTGCCCCGACTGTAAAATGGGGATAACAGGACTTGTCTTGTAGGGTTGTTGTGAAGATCTGATGAGTTATTTGTAAACTACTTAACAGTGGTTGGCATGAAATAGGCACAATATAAATGCTTGTTCCCTTCCCCTTTGCAAATCACATTTGCTTTTCTATCTCACCCCAACCCCTCCTTCAGTTGAATATGAATCAGGTTAAATTGAATCACAGAGACACCCTTGAAAGTGAATGAAAGTGAAGGATGAATGTAAAACTGTCACAGAGGCATCTGTGGTAATGAGAGAGGACTTTAAGGTCTTTCCCTTCTGTAGCTACTGAAAGTACAATTCTGCATTCATTAAGTTTTTGACTGGTATTGCCTGTCTGTTAGCAAAGGAAAGGACTTAATCCCAGACTTAACTCTGACCTACAAAGAAAATGTGTGATATGCCTATGTCAGGAACCTTAGGAATAAGTGTTGTTTATCTTATAGTTCTGTAATATCAAGGAAAATGGGAATACAGATTAGTTAAATTCTAGATCTAAGAAAGCTGATTTAAAGAGGGTCAGAGAAAAGATGAAATTATTCTTACATTAAAGACTATAACAACTCAGGATGAGAAATTCTAAAAGTCCAAATTTTGACAATAAAAACTTTAATAATCTTAGTGACATAAAAAACCAGTGTGACTGTACAAGAATGTCTCTGAGAACAGATTTTTAAAAGGATATATACAATACAAGGAAGGAATATCACTTAATCAAAGATGAATATAATTGAATGCCATAAACTTGTGTGAATAGTGGATCAGATCTTGAAATGGGCTAAACCTACTGCAAAATATTTAGAACAGTGCTGTTTTAGAAGCCAGGAATGGATAAGCGTAGGATTGAGAGAAAATGGTATAACCGTAACAGTTGAAAGAGAAAGCTAAAGTTCCTAAGATTTAGAGCTAGAACAGACCTTAGAAGTTATTTAGTCTAACCTCCTTATTTTATAGTTACAGTAAAGATAGTCATATATGTTGTAAGTAGCAGAGCTAAGATTAAAACCCCATCTTTAAAATTAAGTTTAATTAATTTAAAATATTTTTCCATGATTGTATGATTCATATTCTTTCCCTCCCCATCTCCTACCCCCCTCCAGTAGCCAACGAGCAATTCCACTGGGTCTAATTTTTGCTACTAAATTCAGTGTTCTTTCCATGACATTATGTTGCTTCTTATTCAACTTCTACCTTGTTTCAGAAGTTTTTGCCAGCAAGGAGAATGGTTTCACTGGAAAAAGTAGAAAAAAGAGGAAATTTTAGCCCTAGGTTGATGAGTCAGGTTGTACGGGAATACCCTAACTATTTAAAAAGAGATCAGGTCTCCATGCCTACATGAATTTCATTTTAGGATGCTGAAAGAACTAAAAAATGTTATCTTTGTCCTTTGTTAGTAAGGGCAAAGAAGTCTTAAAGTACAGATGTGTTAAATGACTTGAGATGGGCAAGTGCCTTATTTCTTTTTTTATCTTCAAAATTTTGTTTGTATATTGCCTTCATGTAAGTGTGGATGTATCTTTCTCCTCCCTGCCCCTCTTAACTCAGAGGATTGTCTCTTACAGCAAGAAAAAAAAAAAGAATTTCTACAAAATTAATCAGTATATTAACTGATGTATATTTAGGATTCCACAATCATATTCCTCCAGCTTTCTAGTAGAGGATGGCATATTTTCTCATCGTTTGGCCAATTCTGATTAGATGGCATTCAGTTTCATTTTTCTTTTGTTCTCCACAAACCTAATTTTGTTTGTTTATTTGTTTCATCCTTACCATGAATGATCTTTATTTCCTCCATCCCTCAGCTCTTTACCAGCCATCACCCTCTTTCTAACTACTTGATGAAGTAGTTCAACTCTATACTATATTCTTTTTTTTTAAAACCTTTATCTTTCATCATAGAATCAATACTGTGTACTGGTTCCAAGGCAGAAAAGTGGTAAAGGTTAGGCAATGGGTGTTAATGACTTGCCCAGGGTTACACAGCTAGGAAGTGTCTGAGGCCAGATTTAAACCCAGTCTTCTCATTTATAGGCCTAACTCTCAATCCATTGAGCTACCTAATAGTTCCCTCTATACTCTCTTCTGCTCTCTAATCTCTTTACCCCATGATTGTTGATTATTGATTATTATGATTATTGATCACACCCTGCCAACTCACAACTCTGGATTACTCCCACAATCTTCTTCTTTGCTCTAATAATGCCTGGGCCCTCACTGCAATTAGGTAGTTATTCTATTCTTCCCTAAAAGACTTGCTCTTCTGTTCTCCACAATGCCTATTTCAGATGTCATTTCAAGTTTCCCCCAAAACTCTCTCCCTATACCCTTTCATCAGAGAACTTTGTCTCATACATCACAGAAAAAAAACTCCTTCCTTTCTCGTTTCACATCCCATCCGACATTCTCCTCTGCTGTCTCTGATAAAGAAGTTTCCAAGACTTGCCCCCCTACCTTGCTATCATGCCCTTCTGTCTTTTCTAGCAGATTGTTCCCACTCTCATCCTTACTATGTAATCTTCATTCTCTCCCTACTTACTAGTTCCTTCCCTTCTGCCTACAATTATGATAGCCTTTCAATTTATTTCTCCCCACTCAAATCCATCCTCCACTCTTCTTCCAAAGTGATTTTCCTAAAGCATAGATCTGATCATATCACCTCTCCCATGCCTTCTATCATACTACTCTCTGTCTCTGTCTGTCTGTCTGTCTGTCTGTCTGTCTCTACCTCCCTTCCTCCCCCTCTTTCTCACCCCCACCCCAATAGTAGACCAAATATAAAGGCCTTAAAACTCTTCACAACCTGACCTTTCCCTCCCTTTCCTCTCTATACTTTTATTCTTTTCCACACAATTTGTGATCAACCCTACTAACTTATTTGTTGTTTCTTGCACACAGCATCTCCATGCCTTTGCACCCCTATCTTTTATACTTGGAATCCTGTCTTTCCTCAGGTCTGCCTCTTACCTGACTCAATTTGAGTTGCCCCCTGATTCCTCTAGCTGCTAGTACCTTCCCCTTTGATAATATATCTTGCATGTAATTTAGTTATTTTCATCTTTAATTAAAGTGTAAGCTACTATAGGGCAGAAATAATTTTTTCTCTTTTTGTGAATGCTTAATAAATTTTAGTGACTAACATTGTTTTCTTAGCTGTGGGTAGTTTATTTCAGTTCATATAAATCTTCCCATTTTTCTCTGTGTTGTTTGCATTCTTTATTTTATATGGTGTATTAATAGTCCACTGAATTCATGTGCCATAATTTCTGAAGCTATTCTTTAGTCAGCAGGATACTAATTTATTTCAAGTTCTTTGCTCCAAGAAAATGACCTTTTTTTTTTTTTTCCTATTTTTGGCTCTGGGTTCTATCTATAATAGCAGGATATCTGAGTCAAAGGATATAGATATTTTAGTAACGTTCTTTGCATATTTCTTTCTAGAGTAGTTTAATTTTTTCATGGCTCACAACAGTTCCTCCAAACATTATCCATTCTTTTGTCATCTTTACTAATTTCCTGGGTATGGTGTGAAACTTAAGATTTGTTTTGATTTGCATTTTTCTTATCAGTGAATTTGAAACAGACTTTCATATATTTTTTTTAACCCTTATCTTCCATCTTATAATCAGTATTATGTATTGATTCCCAGGAGGAGAGTGGTAAAGGCTAGGCAGTGGGGCTTAAGTGACTTGTTCAGGATTACAAAGCTAGGAGTGTCTGAGGCCAGATTTGAGCCCAGGACCTCCTATCTCTAGGCTTGGCTCTCAAATTCACTAAGTCAACCAGCTTCCCTCTTTCATATGATTTTTAATAGCTTCCATTTGTACTTTGCAGAATTGTTTGTCCTTATCCTTTGACCACTTATCCCATTTTCTCGGAGCAAAGAACTTGAAATAAATTAGAATCCTGCTGACTAAAGAGATCATTTTGGGTGGAATAGTTAAGAAAGCAAAAAAAGCAACAATTTTGTTTTGTCTTAACTGTTGCATATGTTGCATGTAAATACTTTATTTTGTGAACATCTAATATTTTGGCCTTTATTTTTAGAGCGACAATAGTTTCCCTTGAAGACTTTGAACAAAGGCTGAATCAAGCCATTGAACGAAATGCATTTTTGGAAAGTGAACTTGATGAAAAGGAGTCTTTGCTGGTTTCTGTACAGAGGCTAAAGGATGAAGCAAGAGGTATACAGTTGATTCTTCTCTGCAGTGATTGGTCCAAAACAATTTATTCACATTCTTTCTGGCATAGTGAACAGAGCATTAGATTTGAAGTTAAGAAGACTTGAATTTGAATCCTGCCTCAGAGGTTTACTACTCATCTTTAGTATTGTTTCCATTTACAGAACTTTATCATTTTCTGATGTCAGATCATTTGATGATACCTAGGTGGTAAGAACTTTCTTTTTCTGGACCCCTAGTAACTGCCAAAGAAGTGATAGCTACAGTACCTACATGGATCATACTTCTACAAGATTTGCTTTTTTGAGGTAGATTAGAAGTAGTGGTATGGGGTGCTGTTATTAGGGTTCTTAGGCTTACCTGCTTTACAGTGGCAGTTGATCATCAATGGATAGAGGTAGGAATGCACATGGCAGACTCCTCCATAGACCTTGCCCTCTTGGATGATGGTTGTAGGGACAGTTTGGAAGCAGAGCTGTATAAACATTTTAAAAGTTCTAAGACATTTAAACAACTAGAGTCATTGCATTAACCCAGTAAACACCTTCTGATATGTAAATAAAAAAATGGAAATTTTATAATTGAGAAATTACTGAAGGACTATGTATATTCATGGTGGAAGATATATAGTATGCATTCAGGTGTGGCTTCCTTAGTAATATCCTATGCTTTATCTCTGTTAACTTCCAGTAAATGTTACTACCTAAAAAAAATTTTTTTTAATTGTAGATTTAAGACAAGAACTAGCAGTACGTGAAAGGCAACAAGAAGTAACTAGAAAGTCAGCTCCTAGTTCTCCAACTCTAGACTGTGAAAAAATGGATTCTGCTGTCCAGGCATCCCTCTCCTTGCCAGCCACTCCTGTGGGGAAAGGGACTGAGAACAGCTTTCCTTCACCAAAAGGTTTGTAATATTTTCTTTCTTCCTAGGAGTAGAATGCCAACTTAGAATAGTTTGATGATTTTAAGCAAGATATTTGGGGATACTGGGGGACTAGGCCTTGGATATCCTTGGCATAAGGATACTCATATGGAAATAACTTGTTGAAAAACTTCTTTTCCAGTGCAGATTGACACCTGCTCTGTGATCTTAGGAGTTGCTTGGGGGCACTTATAGGTTAATTGGCTTCCCAGGATCACATAGCCAGGATATATCAGAGGCAAGGCTTGAAAATGGACTTTCCTGACTTGGAAGCCAATTCTCTGTCAAGTATGTCACGTTTAATGAGTCTTTATTAAAAGATTTCTAGCTAATTAGTTGACCAGCCAACATTATTAAGTACCTAATATGGACCAGGCACCATGCTACATATGCTGGAGATACAAAGAAAGACAAAAACAAACCCTTGCCCTTGAAGAGCTCACAGTCCAGTGGAGCAGACAATGTGCAAATAGCTACATGCAAATGAAATATAGACAGGATAATTGGAGGATACTGCCAAAGGTTTGGAACTAAGATTAAGGAGGACTGGGGAAAAGCCTTCTTACAGAATGTGGACTTTAGTTGAGGCTTAAAAGAAGCCAGGGAGGGAGAATCTTCAAGGTGTTAGGGACAATTGGTGTCCAGAATCTGGAGAAGTATCACCTGCAAGAAACGGTGAGAAAGCTAATGTCTCTGAATCATAGAATATGTGGAGAGGAGTAAGGAAACAAGTTTGAAAAGGTAGGAAGTGACAGGTTATAAAGGACTTTAAAAGCCAAAAAGAGGCAATAGGAAGTAGATATATAAACCATTTTTTGGATAGTGACCTGGCAAAAGAAAATAGTAGGAAAATGTACAAATTTAAAAAACAGTATTCATTTTAAGAGAAAAACATGCCATTTAACTAGCTTCTTTTAAAATATGTATATACTTAACATAAGAAATACATACCTTAATTGCAGGTAGAGAAACATCCAGAGGAAAGAGCAGATAAATCCAAACCAAAAAGAGTGCCTGAAAGTGATTGATTTAGAATAGGAAAGAAGCAGAATGGGAAAAGTATTAAGCGAAAAATCATCTGGCCTCAGACACTTCCTAGCTTTCTGACTCTAGGCAAATTACTTTACCTCGGTTGCTTAGCCCTTATCACTCTTCTGCCTTGGAACTGATACTTAGTATTAATTCTAAGATGGAAGGTAAGGGTTAAAAAAAGTAGTAAAATGTAAGGATTAATAAAGAAAAGAGAAGCAAATATCTCATGTTGTCCACTCTGCCTAGACTAGATTGGAACCCAGGACCTCCTGTCTCTTAAGTCTTTCAATCCATTGAGTCACCTAGCTGCCTCCCTTCCCACCCCCATTCCCCCAAACCATTTTGACTCATTCTTTCTTTAAGAATTCACTCCTTAATCATTACTGTGAAAGGTATATAATCTGTTTCCCTTCTAATTTTTTTGTGGCACGATTTTTAATATTTAGATTCAAGTAGCCTTTTTTGAATTAATTATACTTTATGTTGCAAGTTGTTGATCCAAAGTTAATGTCTACCAGATTACTTTCTAGTTTGTCTAGTAATTATCATCAAATAGGGAGTTCTTTTCTAGACATGTTTTTGAGTTCTTTTGACACTGTTATTGAGTTAAATTATTTCTGGTTCTTGTCTAGTTTGGGCGTTTGATCTACTTTTTATATTTTTGATTAGTACTAAAATATTTTTGATAACTTTGACTTTATATTGTGTTTAAGTTCAGGAGGTACTAGTCCTTCTTTTAAAAAAATCCTTAAGGAGGCACCTGGGTGGTTCAGTGGATTGAGAGCCAGACCCAGAGACAGGAGCTTCTGAGTTCAACTCTGGCCTCAGACACTTCTCAGCTGTGTGACCCTGGGCAAATCACTTGACTCCCATTTCCCAGCCCTTACCACTCTTCTGCCTTGGAACCAATACATAGTCTTGATTCTAAGACGGAAGGTAAGGGCTTTCAAAATAAATAAAAATTTAAAAATCTGTAACATTCCAGATTCATCATCCTTTCAAAATTTGTTATTATTTTGTCTTAATGAGGTTTCATCCCTTTGGCAGTTTAATTTTTGTGCACTAAATCTTAAATTTAATTTAGATGGTATTATCATTCTTTATTAGCTTAACATTTGTTAGCCTTTAGTACCAAACATCCCTTCTGTTATTTAAGTTGTTTTTTTATTTATTTAAAGAACTTTTTGTAATTGTTTTTATAAAGGTATTGAATGTGCTTTGGTAAGTTGATTCCCAGGTATTTTATAAATTTTGCGTTCACTTTGAATAGGACTTTTCTTTCTTTCTATTATTGCTTCATATATTTTGTTATTGTTATGTAGAAATACTGGTATTTGTTGGTTTGTTTTATAGTTTTCAACTTGACTTGTTTCTTTGATGTTCTCCAGAATTTTTAAAGTACATCATCATAGGTATAGAACTTGGTACTAGACTTGTGGTATAGGGAATTGCTGGATAAAGAAAATCCCTCTAACCAATGCAGGAGAACACCACCTCTACAGTTTTAAATCTTAAAGAATTTAAAATTTCTAGTCTCTGTAGCACTGGTAATAACATTCCCAGGATCATATAGGTCAGTACAGTACTTTAAGCAGGATTGGAATTTAGGGTTTCCTGCTAGAGCTAGTTCTCTATCCACTAAACTAAACTCTGCTGTTTCTGGCAGTAAACCAGTATGTCATCAGCCCACTGGAATAATCTTCTTTGCTTATCTTTATACCTTTAACCCCCTCTACCTCCATCTTACTGCTGTTGCTAGCATGTCTATAAACTATGTTAAATAAACATTGGGTTAAGAGAAACAAATCCTTACTTTTCTCCTGTGGGTACTAGTAAAACTTCAAGTGTCTCACCATTGCATATCATGATAGCATTTGGTTTTCTTCTATACTTTGTAGAATTAAAAAAAAAATAAACTCTTACCTTCCATCTTGGAGTCAATACTGTGTATTGGTTCCCAGGCAGAGAAATGGCAAGGACTAGGCAATGAGGGTTAAGTGACTTGTCCACGGTCACACAGCTAGGAAGTGTTTGAGGCCACAGTTGAACCTAGGACCTCCCATCTCTAGGTCTGGCTTTCAATCCACTGAGCCACCCAGCTGCCCCCTTTTTTGTAGAATTTTCAACATAAATTAGTTTCATACTGTCAGAGAATTTTTGGTTTTTATACAATTGTGTAATTTGGGATGAAAAACTGATTCCTAGCATGCTTGGCCTCTAGCACTCTATAAATGAGCATTGTGAGAGAAGGGGGTGGGGTGCATTCAAGAACACAGGATCATATCCATATTATAATGAAGCATTGGAGCAGAGCTTTGTGGAAGACTTTTTAAAAAGTTTTCTTGTTTCAACTTTTTCAGGGGGAATAAACATGTACCTTTTCCTCCTCATAAATTTCAACTTGATATCCTTGGCTAAAAGAATGAAAACTAGTACATAATTGAGAATAGATTTTTTGCTTGCCTGTGCCTACTTTATCTAGCATTTTCTTTTGTACCTGGGAATGGTTCTTCAATCTTTACATTTTGCTTTCAAAATAAGCTTTCTGCATTTTCAAATGAGATAATGTATTTAAAGTGGTCAGGATGGGGCAGCTAGGTGACTCAGTGAATTGTGAGCCAGGCCTAGCCTAGAGATGGTCTTAGGTTTAAATCTGGCCTCAGATACTTCCTAGCAATGTCACCTTGAGCAAGTCACCTTAACCCTGATTGCCCAGCCCTTGCTGCTCTTCTGACTTGGAACCAATACACAGTATTGATTCTAAGATGAAAAATATGAGCTTTAAAATTCAGGGGAGCAGAAAACACTAACCATAAATTTTTAATTATTATTTCATGAGTAAAATTCTTTCTTGAAAATAGTAGTAGTTGTATCTTGTAGTTATCACAAATGAGGATAGTTTCAACAGTAACAGAATCTATTTACTTTATCTTGATTTTTATTTTTACTTCCAGTGGAGAGCAAAGCCTGTGATAAATTCTGAATTGTTATGGTTTCATGCCAGTGCTGAATCATTTTCGTTCTTTTGCCTTTGAATCAGGAGACATGAGGGAGAGGGGGAATGTGTGTACACCTAGGACTAACTTAATCATAAAAAAGTGGGGATGAGAGTTATGAAATAAATTGTACTTATGATCTGGAAAAGCAAGTTGTATAAAAAATGTAGTATGTGCAAAACTTAAGAGTACTACAAATCAAAACATGTTTTTATTTCTTTTAGGTATACCAAATGGTTTTGGTACCAGCCCACTAACTCCTTCTGCAAGGATATCAGCATTAAACATTGTGGGGGATCTCTTGCGGAAAGTAGGGGTGAGTATTCATTTAATCCCTTGAAAGTTTCAGTTACCACATGGTTAGAAACAGAAAATAGAAAGGAACTCTTCTTACTATCAAGAAAATGTCTAAACTGAGAAACCATTGGATATAGTTTCTAGAAAATCACCTCTACATTTCTGTTTTTTAACAAGGCATGATCAGTCTGTCTTAGTTATTTGATCGAGTTGCTTTCCTCTTCTGCATTTGATGCTGGTTCACCATAATCCTCTAAGGTAAATGGAAAGGGGGAAGGAGGAGTACAGGTTCCAGTATTAGTTTCATTACTTGTTGAAAGTTTTGTTAAATATATAGAGTAGAGGTTTAAACTAATTTCTCAAATAGTTGTAAGGAAAGAGCTTTGTATACTAAAGTGTTACATATATGAACTGTTGTCATCAATGTGTCCCTAGTTCCTTATAATCAGGTTATTAAAAGAATCAATATTCATCCCCACTCACCCCCACCCCCTCTCATATTTGCTCATTTATTAAATGGGTGTAATGGGATGGATCAGGTAGTTAACATGCTAATTTAACCTGTAGCAATTTCAGTTTGCTAGCCCTGGGGGCTCTATGAGAACTAATTGGCATTACCTTTATTTGCTAACAATTTAATTATGGACATGAAGTAAAAAACAAAGATTATAATAAAGCCTAGCAGTATTAGCAGACTTTATTAGTTTTGTACAAGATAGATATTCTTCATATTTCAGAAGTTATAGTTGTAAAGAGCATTAGATTTGGAGTCAGAAGACTGGGGTTTTAAATTACCATTCTTTTACTACCTGTAGAATCTTAAAGGCTAGCTAGATTTAGAGGAGCTCAAAGATGATATTTGGATATTGTTAAAATATTTATAAAGTATTATTTCCTTGAAAGAAGAATATATTCAGTTGAGTTGAGGACTAGATGGATAAGGAAGCAATCTGAATTCTATCCTTGGCTTCACCACTATTGTGTTTAAATTTTTAATGTTAGGATAGATTGATATTCTTCTTCAGAGGTCATTTAGTTAATCCTCTCATTTTAATTTTTTTTTTACTTTTCCCCCAATTACATGTAAAAAACAGTTTCCAACATTTTTCAGAGAAAATTTATTTTTTAAATCTCTCCCTTACCCCCACCCCAAGTTGAGCTGGAAAGTGATCTCACATAGATTTTACATGTACAATCATGTAAAATATTTTTCCATATTAATCCTTTGGTGGATGGAAACTCAAACAATTAAGAAAGAAGATGAAAAAAGTTTGCTTTGATCTGGATTCAGACTTTCAATTCTTTTTCTCTGGAAGTAGATGACATTTTTTTTTTTATCACGAGCCCTTTGGGATAATTTTGGATCATTGTATTGCTGAGAATAACTAAATTATTCACAGTTGTTTATCATAGTATTCTGGTTACTGTGTACAGTGTTTTCCTGGTTCTACTATTCCACTCTTTCAGTTCATGTAAGTCTTCCCAGGTTTTTGAGTTCCTTCTGCTTGTCATTTTTATAGCACAGTAGTATTCCATTATAATATAATATAACTTAATCAGCCATTCCCCAATTGGTGGGTATCCCCTCACTTTCTAATTCTTTGGCCTTCTCCTCCCAAAAAGAACTGCTTTAAATATTTTTGTACATATAGATCCCTTCCCCTTTAAAAAAAAAATTACTTTGGGAATAAACCTAGTAATAGTGTTGCTGGGTCAAATGTATTGTTTTATAGCTCTTTGGGCATAGGTCCAAATTGTTCTCCAGAATAGTTTAATCAGTTCACACAACTCTCCCAACAGTGCATTGATATCTCAATTTTCCCACAGCCCCTACAAGTTTTGTCATTTTCCTTTTCTTTCATCATAGCCAATCTGATAGATTAATTTGAGAACCTTCAGAGAATTCTTACGTAATAATTCATAAAGTTTATAAAGTGTTTTGAGCTCTTCATAAAGAAACTTCTTTTATTAACTATTGTTAACTGGGAGAGTAGGGTCAGTTATCTATGAAGATACAAGTTTGAAATACAGATTCTTCTATGCGGATACTGTTTTGACAATCAGTTTACCCTTTCTTCTTTATTTAGGCCTTAGAATCCAAATTAGCTGCTTGCAGGAATTTTGCAAAGGATCAAGCATCACGAAAATCCTATATTTCAGGGAATGTTAATTGTGGCCTGGTGAATAGCAACAGCACAAAGTTCTCTCGTTCAGGGCATACATCTTTCTTTGATAAAGGGTAAGTCTTTCTCTCTTTTTTTAAGTTTGGTAATACTTTATTTTTCTCATTTACATGTAAGAATAGTTTTTAACATTTTTTTCTAAAATTGTAAATTTTGAATTTTATCCTTATCTTCCTTCCCTCTCCCCTCCCTGCAATGGTATGCATTTTGATATAGGTTATACATGTGCTATCATACAAAATATAATAAAGGGTAAGTCTTAAAGAATGTGGGAATTAATTTTTTTTGAGTAAGACATGAAAAATGACCAAGTGTATTGAAACTTGGTGTACTTGAATACATAATATATAAGTAATAGTTGCACATATCAAGAAAATGTTCAATTTAATCCAAATCTAACGCTAAGAACTACATTTATGTGACATTGTCAGCCAGGTTAGAATATAATTCTTATTCCCCTTAGGACCTTTGCCCAAACCTTGGAACCCATGCATAGGATAACAGATTCCTTTAAGAAATGAAATTTGCCAGTTATCTTACTTGGGCAGTAGGGATCACTCTCCTCTTGTGGACCCAAAAGGAAAAAATTCTGGACTAAATGAAAAATACTTTTAATGGTACCTTTGATTGAATTGTTTTTGAGCCATTCCTCTCTATCACTAATATTAACTAATTTAGGAAATTCTTTTCTCCCATTTTCCCTGCAAAAGCAAAACATTAGTTACTAGAAGATTTCATTGACTATTAGGGGAGCATGCATTTCTTGTTTTATTTATTAGCTGTGACAAATATATAAAGGTGTTAACAACCCAAGGTGTTGCATAAACACATATAACTGAAAGTCTGACTCTGGAGCCAGGCAAGTATTATTACTAATAAGATTAAGGCATTTTTACTTTCAAGACATACATTAATTAGATCTATTGATCCTAATTATGTGTTAGATATCACTGAAATATTAAGTGATTTTTCTCTGTCTTTTGGAATTTCTTGAGTATACAAGAAAGTGGGTATGTGCAAGATGTGAGTATTTTTTGGATAGACTTGAAGAGTGGCCATGCTTTACTCTGATTTAAAGGGAACAGATAAGGTAAAATTTTGTGTAAAGGTTTCTGTTACTTCCTTTATATAAGATATGGGTGTTGCAAACAATATCTAGAAGGTACATTAGATTTTTATCTAGGAAATTTATATTGCCTCTCATATATTGTTTTCTCTCCATTTTGAGTCATGTTTTCTTGGAAATCTATTGATCCTGTTAATACAATTCTAGATAAACTATAATTTCATTGATTAAATATATTGTTTTCTTAGAGACATACTAATATATATATATATATATGCATATATATATATATATTTCCATCAGGATGAAGGGAAATTAAATTCAGTCCAGAATTCCCCATTGTTCCATTCTTATTTACAGTTCAGAATAGCACTCATTGCTAGAGAAGAGCTTTCTCTCCAGTTGTAGGAAGCCTACTAATAACTCGTTGGGGATGAGGGAGGAAGAATGGATAGATGATGAGTGAATGGAGGGAGATCCTGCACTGCACACATTTTCCCATAGAAACAATGTTGTAAGTGTTGGCATAGGATGGTTGATACAATACTAGTTGCGTATCCTAACAGAGTTTGTATAATAATACTATATGAGCATGTTATTGATAAAAGATGTTTTTGTGAATTGACCTAGGAATCTAGCCACCAATCTAAAGTACTTCATGTGGAAAAATGTGTTCCTGGCTTCAAATACCTGACCTTATTGATAAATTTTTGGAACCTTAACCCTTCAGTAGGTTGGGAACTTTATTCACTTATGCTGTCTCTTTTTCAGGTCACTGAATTATGGCTGAGGAAATAAGGCTAGTTAGAAATATGAAAGAAAATAAATCTGTGTTAGTCAGATGTCATTGTATTTCCTTCTGGACTAGGACTCATGTGGGGGCCAAATGGGGGCTCTGATGCTTCTTTTGGGCAAAGGGACACCTGCCCTCTGGCTTCAGTTAACTTGTTTATTTATTGCTATTTTCTGTATGTCAGGATATGCCAACTTTTAGAACAGTATTAAATACCTTTGGTATTTTGTGATCTTTAAAAAGCCAAGAGAAAACATTATATTGTATATCTCTCTTTAAACAAATCCCAATGGCAAAAGGTATCAGATTATCAAAATAATCTATACCAGTCTATCTAGAAGACATTTCTCCAGAGATGACCCTCGGTGCCTTTTTTTTGTAGGTGGCACTCTGATTGGACTGGATGATTTCTAAGGTTTACCATTCTGCAATTTCTAACATGTTAGCTTCTATGTTATATTGTCCAGACCTTTTTTCCATTTCTCTCTTCCCACAATGTAGTTCCATAGAAATTCTTTGGCAGCTGTTAAGATTGCTTTCTTTTTCCTTGTTCATAAGTTAGATGACAGCTTGTTTCTTTGACTTGTTGTTATATAGCATTGTGAGCTGCAGAAACCCATAGTTGCAGAAACTACAAGCAACCATGTAGGGGTGAGGAATGAGGCTAAAGGACAGGGATTCGGTCCCTTCCAGTGGCAGGTTTGGAATTGTGAACTTACAGCAGTTCTTTAGCACCTAGTGCAAGTGCCTGGAGTGTTAATAAATGCTTATTGACTGATTGATATCTATGGCAAAAAAAAAAGGTCTTTCTGGAAACTTAAAGGTAGCCATATCTGCCAGAGGCAGTCTTTAGAGAAATAAGTTCATAAGTAATTTGGATTTATCTCTGGGAATTTGATTCTTTGAATCATTTAACATGAGACAAATATGTAACACTTTCAGGCCTTATTGTTGGTGTGGGTACTTGGTAGAATATTTTTTCAATTAAAAAACAGAGTATTAGACTTTTATTGTAATTTTTTCTCCTCTCTCTCACAACTCTCTAAATGGGTCAACTACTGATGGGTACTCATCTGCCTGATCTAGTCTTCTTTTTTGATTTGCATGAAGGAACTGATGAGCAGCAGTTCATTCGCCATTTGGCATATAGGGAATTGCGGGTTCCTGGTCTGGATTTAGTCCTCATGTCTGCCACTGCTGCGCTTCATATTCTATATCTTTCTGGGACTCAAATCACTAGTCAAGCAAAGTGGATGGTCTCTAATAATTTCTGACTCTAGCTCAGATTTTCTTCTCTTAAAAAAGGGGGTGTTGGGGCAGCTGGGTAGCTCAGTGGAGTGAGAGTCAGGCCTAGAGACAGGAGGTCCTAGGTTCAAATCCAGCCTCAGCCACTTCCCAGCTGTGTGACCCTGGGCAAGTCACTTGACCCCCATTGCCCACCCTTACCAATCTTCCACCTATGAGACAATACACCGGAAGTACAAGGGTTTAAAAAAAAAGGGGGGGGTGTAGAAGTAGGGAAGGAGAAGGAGTGAATTATTTTGATGGAGAAAGTTGTATTCATTGCTAATCTTTTGTTTAAGGTGCCTTATTTAACATTCACAATACTGACCCATAGTTAAAGATTAATATGCTAATAGGGCTAATGCAAAGTAAGAGAAGTTAAGTATAAAGAAGCTGAAAAGCACAGCCATTTTAAGAAAGTTTTAGTAAAGAAAAAATAATTATGTGCAAACAAGATATAGATAGGATAAATTGGAGATAGTCTCAGAGGGAAGGCAAACCACTTTCTCACTGTCTACTTGGCTTCCCATAAACCTGATGAGCACTAAGGTCTCTCCCATCTCTAATGTTCATGTCACATTCAATGATTCTATAACTTGTGTTTTTTTTAAAGCATTGTTCATTATGTATTTTTACATGATTTTTACACAGTTTTACTTTGAGTTTGTCTTCCTTTTTTACTTTTCATCAATGTAGGAGGATCTATCTGCAAAGAAGGTAGATCCTTATAAATTGCAGTCTTGTAGTCAGTTTTTCTTGCCTCTACTCTACTCTTAAATAACATTGTACCATCTTGCCAACATTAGAAACAAACCAGTGACAGATATCACTTGAGGACATAGTTCAGGGAACAGTAGTAGTTGTAGCAGCAGCAGCAGCTATTCAAATGGCTGTCTTATTCTCATTTTTTGAACTTTTGAGAGGCAGAATTGTAATTTAGAATGCATAATAAAAAGAAAGGTCATCTGGGAAGGAGACCTTTGGGTTGAAGAACCTTGGGTTCAAAAGACATTCTTTCAACATATACTCTAAGTATGACTTGGGACAGGTGACTTAACATCTCGGTCCTCTAGGCAACTCTGAGATTCTGAATTGCAAAGAAGGTGAATTAGTAGAGGGGTTTCTTTGGGAGTACTTACCCAGAGACCAAAAACTCTTAAAAGCATTTTCAGTATAATGAGACCTTTTATTTCCCACTGGCAATCAAGAGCATTTTCTACTAAGTATTTGATTTAAGGAGTACTTTAAAATGTGATTAGAATATGATTATTTTTTTTGTTTGGAAATGTCTTTATCATTAAATATATAATTTAAAACCATTTTCTTCATTCTCAAGTGATATTTTTTGGTGACATCTGAGTTCTTAGGGATTTTTCTGGAAGGTAGTTCATAACACATTTCTAAAATTATATAATATCAGTTCGGAAACTTTTTAAAAATTAGTTTTTAGGACATTTACTTATTCTTTGCACAAAATAAGCATGTGTGTGTAAAGTCTCAAGTTGTCTTGTCCAAATTGTATCTTTAAAAACAATTAAAAATAGTGTTAATAGTTATACGGTCTGGTAAATAAGGGTATTTTGTCAGTTGAATGTTCTGGTTAATTAAAGCATAACCAGAAGACCATTTAATATCAGCCTGTGCTGTTAAACATTTAAAAAATAATATTAATTCACTTTTCTGAGACAGCATAGTATATTAATGGCAATGGAATCTTTTATTTAATAATTCAGTATTAATGTAGTGCTTCAGGGACATCTTCATGAAGACTGCTATTTTGAAATACTGTTAAATACAGATTCAACCTTCTGGTTGAATAGTAGGCTGTTCTTTTTAATGGTCCTGGAATACATCCTAGAAATAAACTTAAAAGTCTCCATTAGAGTATGGATTGTAGAAAAATTCTGATTATTTGAGGGTTTTGGTTAATTGTTAATTCATAAGTCCACAAAATATATATCGCCATATTTACATTAATTAATGTGTCGCCAATCCCTACTTCCTGCTGAAACTCTTAGTGGCAAAACATTTTTTTTAGTTAAGCAATACAATAGGGAAGAACTAAGAGTTAACTTAACTAAAAAATATATATGTTTTGCCACTAAGTTCTCCCTCAAAACTTAAATGGGTGGACTGCGCTTAAAACGTTCCTGGAGCTTGCTAGACCCTTGACTTGAATTATACAAGAATGCAATGATCTAAATTAAATTTAAAACGTGTGTGACATAGAAAAAAAAAGTGTTCTCACGCTTTGTGTAGATTTGTTTTGTTTGACTATTTGTTGCAAGGGGAAACTTTTTTTTGTGTGGTGGTGGTGGGGTGCTGGAGCATGGAAAGATTGTCATAGTGGTGCCCCCTAGAAAGGAAAGAACATCAATGAAATACTTTTAAAAGAGCTGAAGTTCAGAAAGAAATACATGATCAGAGTTTTTATATGCTTTTATATACTATTGATTATATACTTTGAAAAACCCAAGCTGATGGCTCAGTGGATTGAAAGCCAGGTCCAGAGACATGGGGTCCTGGGTTCAAATGTGGCCACAGACACTTCCTAGCTGTGTGACCCTGGGCAAGTCACTTAACCCCCATTGCCTAGCCTTTACTGCTCTTCTGCCTTGGAACCAACACACAGTATTGATTCTAAGACAGAAACACCCAAATTGTGTATAATAGAGATTCATGGTTTCACTTAGTCATCATTTTCTGTGTTTTTTTTTTGTCTCTGAAAATGATTGTCATAATATTACAAAAGATAATTTAATTAAAATCAAAATAAAACAAAAGCAAATTGTCGTTTGATACCTGTTAAAGTGTGATGCTAGAAAGGAAAAACAATGGCTTAATTTAAGGCCAACAGTCTTTAAACAATTTAATTTCTCGTGGACCTTATACATATTTGCACATGTTAATTTTTCATGAATAGTGTGAAAATAGTGTGTGTGTTGCTATTTACATAAATTGTTTCCTTTTTTCTTTTCTTAGGCAAGAAAAAGTCATATTCCCCACCTTGTTCATGGGTAATTTAATTATTTTACTGTGGTTGGGTGCATTGTTTGAATCCTGGTGTTTGATAGAAAAAAATTAACCAAAATTTAGCATACTAACTGCATGGGCCTAACTTAGTTCAATTCAGCAAACAAGATTTGGTCTGTGCCAGCATTGTGCTGGGAATACAAAGACAGAAACTGCCCTCAAGGAATTCTTATTATTTTCTCTGTCTTAATCAGTGACCTGGTTTGAGCTGCCTACATATTGCTGGCTATGTTCTACTTTTAAAAGATTTGAAGGAGCCTCAGTTCTGGTTCTAGTGCCACTAAATCACTCTTGTTTTCTCTCATTCACCCCACAAATCTATTCTTTTGCTAAGTCTCAGTCATTTCAACCTTCATAACATCTCTCATATGCCCGCTTTTTTTGTTTCACATAATTGCTATCCTGGTAAAGACCTTTATTCCCTCATATCTGAACTGTTTTCTTTGCCTAAAGTCTGTCCCCATACCAATCCATCTTCTACTTAGCTGCCATGATATTTCTTTTCTTTGTTTGTTTCTCTCTCTCTTCCTTCCTTCCTTCCTTCCTTCCTTCTTTCCTTCCTTCCTTCCTTCCTTCCTTCCTTCCTCCCTCCCTTCCTCCCTCCCTCCCTCCCTCCCTCCCTCCCCCCTCCTTGTGTCTAAGATAGGCAATGGGGTTAGGCAGTGGAGGGTTAAATGATTTGCGAGGGTCACACAGCTAGAGAATGATATTTCTAAAGTGTAGGTTTGACCATGTTATCTACATAATAGTGAGTTCCAGTGCCATGATTAAATTTAAAGGTCTCTCTTTGGCACTTAAAACTCTTCATACCTGAACAACCTCTTATGCCTTTCCAATCTTCTTACACTTTACTTTTCCTCCACACACTGTACATTTCAGCAACACTGGTCTACTTGTGATTTAACCATGATACCCCGTATTTCATCTCTGTTCCTTCAATATACCCTATACTTGGAATTCTCTGTTCCACTCACCTTTCTCTTTTTCTTTCCCTGATTTCTAAACTCAGCTCAAAGCCCACCTTCTGCAGGAGGCTTTCCTAGTGTCCTCAGCTGCTAATATCTTTTCCTTTCAGATTACCATCATCTACTCTGTATATATATTGTATGGACCTAATTAAATATTTATTGTTTTCTGCATTAGAATAAAGAATCTTTGAGGGCAAGTATTGTATATTTTTGTCTTTGTATCTCTAGTGCTTTTATAGCATCTGGCTCATAGTAAATTGGTTAACTGGCTGGCTGATCAGAAATTCTTTTCAGGGATCAAGCAGCTATTTCTGAACTTTATACCTGTGTTATATTAGGTAATTAGAGATTTATTTTTCAGAAGTTTGGTAGTTAGACTTGTTTTATAAGCCCTAGACTTAACTCCTTCTTCTGATGGCAACCTAAAGAAATGTCTGGGTAGGAATATGCTCTAGGAGTAAAAGACCATGGTTATATTTTCAGTTCTCCCTTCTCATCTCTCCTTTCTCCCTCCTTACTTCCAAATAGCTGCTTTTCCATTTGTATTTTAGACAGAGAAATAAGACATTATTTCTCTTAATTCTCACAAAACTCTCTGAGTTAAGTATAGTGACAAGTTTTGGCACTAGTGACTAATATCAGGGCTATGGGTAAAGTGGAACTAGGAGTCACACATAATCAGATGTGACTGATACTTCTGAGGCTGCCTTCATTCCTGATTTTCTCTACTTTTATCATTTGATTTCTTTTTATTTATTCTGATACTTTTTGTACTGGGCTCTTTCGTTGTGTAGAAATGGGAATTTCCCTTCAAGTGGGACCACATTTAATATTACCCATGCCCATTCCCACAGTTAAATATTCCATTTAGTTTTTAGTAATCTCTTATTTGAATCCCTGATTCTTACCAGGAGTGCCACTATGGTTGTTGAATAGCACTGTGACTAAAATTAAGAATTTTTCCGCTTTGGGAAAGCATGGGAGGCCTAGGTTGTAGCCTTGGCTCTTCTGTTGACTACCTATTTGATTTCAAGCTAATCACTAATCTCTATAGTGCTTGTTTTCTCCCTGTAAAATGAGGAGTTCAAGCTAGATAATTTTTAGCTTTGATGCTTCTATGACTACCCCAATAGCACTTGCTGCTTAGAGGCCTCCAAGAAGCCTGTGGCTAAGTTTATCTTGGAGCCTGAACCTTCCTTTAGAAAGAATCCCCTTTCGTCAGGAATTAGCAAGCATTTAAAAAAAATTGTTGCCCTTGTTACTCAGAATAGCTAGTTAATTTTTTAATATCTTGTCTAAGAGGCCTAGATTTAACTCCTCTAATGGAAATTTAAAAGTGCCAGATAATATTCTCACTAGTGGCAAAGTAGTCTGTGTGTGTCTCTCTTGTCTGTGTCTTTTTGTCTGTTATCTACATCCCTCCTAATTCTTTCCCCTCTTTTGATACCTGCCTTTTCATTGGCATTCAGAAAGAGAAATAGAGCATATATTATGACATCTAATCGCCACAACAGTTTCTGAGGTAAAGAATTACAATTACTAACTTCATTTTACAGATTTGTAAGCCTAAAGATTTGAGAATTGATGACATGACTAGTAGGTGGTAGAAGTGAGACTCTTTCACTCATCTTTTATTATTCCAAGTTTAGTGCTCTCTTTGGTATCACTGGGATGAAAGAAAAGGGATGGATCTTTTTATTAGTACATGTTATTAAGACAGTTATTTGTCACCCTTTGTGAAATTATCTTCGGCAACAAAAATCTGTTGAGACTATTCATGAAGATATGCTTCAAGAAATATTGACTCTTTCAAAGGATATAGAATATAACTTAAGCCAGAGTTTGAGATTTTTGCATGACAGTCTCAAAGACCTTATTGTTTCTCAAATTGGGCATATAGTGAGTGTTATGATTATGCACTCAGGTAGTCTGAATGCTTTACGGAACAGCTGGGAATTGAAGCAAATCATTGAAATATGAGTAAAATTAGAAATCTTTGAGATCTTGTTTCTTATGCTTCTGTGCTCACTCAGGGAAGTGCAGACAAGGTCTCAATAGGGGTGAAATTTATTGACATTCTCACACTCGGAAGAGTGTTGTAAGAGGGAAATTAGGTATTTTATAGATATATATTTAAAACGTGGCCACCAGGAATCAACAGTTCAGATTGATTCCGTAATTAAATCAGACCCAAGTCAGCATCCAGTTAAGGCAAGTTTATTTACAACTAGGAAGGTGAAGGTATAGGATTAAAGGGAAAGGGAGAGGCTAGTCCAGGCCTGGTTAGGCCTGGAGGAGAGAGAAGGTTAAAAGGCTAAATAAATCAGGCTACAAGCCACAAGGCCTAACAACCAGATAGGCTAATGCCTACTTAAGGCAGAGTTTAGAAGCGGCCTAGGTAGGCCAAGGAAGTGACAGTACAGAGTCAAGCGTTCTGTGGTCTCAGGAGAGATCCTTCAGCACCAAGTTCAGAGCGGGAACTGCCTCCACAGGAAGTAACCAACTTACTTAAAGAGATAGTGTCTTTCATCACTTCCTGTGGGTCCACCTCTAATTCAAATGGACAAATGGCAGTCTCTACATTGATTTGGACTGCCCAAAGGGCAGGCCCTTGTTCTTGATTTGTTACTTATTGTCACGTGTGGGTAACTAGTCTCCCCTCCCCACTAAGGAAGGTGAGGGTGACGTAATTTCTATGCCTAGGTTGAGTAGGGTTTTGACTGTGAATGGGCTAGAGCTAATTCTATTTACACAGTGTGCACAAAACTGGATAAATGACTTGTTTATGGCCTGTCTTGAAGTATAAAATCTCAGAGTTGGAAGGATTTTCTGAGGTCATCTAGTCCAATATATACCTAAACAAGATTCCCCTCTACAACATGACTGACAGTCATTTAACTTTGGCTTGAAGAGGGGAATTACCTTGTCTAATGGGAGGGAATATCCTCTCCCAAAACAGTTTTTTTCATGTTTGGAGAGTTCTAGCTGTTAGTTTTTCTTATGTTAAACTAAAATCTCTTTCTATAACTTATAATATTATACCATGACAGATTTAGAACTGGAAGGAAACTTAGAGATTATTTAGTCCAGCATTTTGTAGTTGAGGAGGCTAAGGCCCAGAAAAGGGAAGTGAATTGTTTGTTATCAAACAGGGTCAGGCTTTGAACACAGATCCTTATACTCTAAATCTAGCACTTTACTTGTTGTACCATGTTGCTTTTCTAGCCATTACTCCATGGTCTTTTCTCTTGGGCTAAATCTAAACCCTCTTCCACATGAAGGCCCTTTAAATACTTGGACAGTTATATCTCTTAATTACTAAATCTAATTGCCTCTTGATCCTCAACCTGTGACAATATCAGTTAACTTCTTCTGATTGATCTTTACTTTCTAGGTTTTCATGAAACTGCTCTTCTTTGATACCCCTATCTATCTGATCTTTCTCAATCTTTTTTGCTGGATGTTTCTTAAGGATCTGGCCTGGGTCTTTTTCTTCTATACCAGTGGTTCTGATCTTTTAGTGACATCTTGTGAAGACTAGATTTCTATAATGTTTTGAAAGAAATGCTACAACAATATAATTTCCCCCCCCTTATCTAGATCAGTGGACCTCTGGGACCTCAGCTAAAAACTCTTACTTTTTATTATCTTACTAGCTCTCATGGGTTCAACTTTGATCTCTGATCAGGTGGTTTTCAGGTGAATTGATCCAACTCTTAACCTCTCTTCAGTCTTGCTTCAGCAACTGTCATTAGACATCTTGAATTGGATATCCTATATTGCAAACTTAGCACATTCAAAAGAGAAATCATTATTTTTCCTCCCAAAGCCTCCCTTCTGAACTTTCCTGTTACTTTCTAGGGTAATACCAACTAGCCTCCCAAACTCACTCATACTCAGCCCACATATCCAGTCTTTTTTGCCAAGTCTTTCTGTTTCTGCTTTTATTACTCACCTATTTTTTACTTTGCCTACACAGTCATTATCCTGGTTCAGACTCTCATCACTTCACATCTGTACTCTTGAAATAGCCCTCTGATGGGTATTCTTGTCTTATCCCGATCCAGTCCATCTTCCATTTAGCTGCCAAAGCAATCTTCCTAAAGGCCTGTCCCCCTCTTCCCATCCCCCAGCAATACTCAGTAAATTCAATTTACTTCTAGTTACCTCAAGGAGTGCATTAATAAATTGCTCTTGTTTTACTTTTACTAGCTACCTAGCTCCTTTCTATCTTCCCATTCTACTTATACTTAACTCCCTGTTTTGTACTCTGATTCATTCAACACTGGCCTTCTTGCTGTTCTTGAGCACAATACTCCAACTTCCACCTATGTGCCTTTGCACTGGCTGTCTCCCATGCTTGGAGTGCTTTCCCTTTTCACCTCTGCCTCTTGGCTTGTCCTTTGAGCCTCCGCTTAAATCCCATCTTTTGCAAGAGATGTTTCCTTGTTTTCTCTACTGCTGATGCTTTTTCTAGTGAGATTTACATTGTATATTTACACAGTATATACTCTTGTATGTTGAGTGGTTTGCTTATTATATATAACAGACTGTGTGTAAGCTCTACTTTGTATTCTTAGCACTTAGCACAATGTGCAGCACATAGTAGTTACCATTTAAATGCTTGTTGACTAGGTCTTTTCTTTAAGTGAGATATCTTTAGCTTGACCCTTCATCCCTTTACCTCCTTGTTCATCTTCTTCTGGAACCCTGCTGATTACCAACATCTCCCTGGACTCAATTAATTAATTAGTTCAGTTGATTAATTAATTAAACTAGAACTAGTTCTTTTGCTGTCAAATCTTTAATAAATCTTTGTACTAAGCCTTCCCAAGATTGCATTAGCTTTTTTGGTGACTAGTTCATTGAACCCATTTTCCAGCCCAACGTCTAGTGTCATTTAACTTATACTCAGCGGATTTCAGACAGCCATCCCTAAGGTCGTATGTGTCATTTAAGGCAATACACAATGAAAAATAGAAATAAGCAAGCTTCCTAATAGGATGGGTTGGATTGATATTCATTAGTTGAATATTCAGCATGCTTTGAAGCATCATTTGTATTTAGGTCTTCATCTTCATTTCATACTACTAGTAATATGCCCTTTTTTGCTTTTGCTTATACTCTGAACAAGTTAATAGTATTCAAGCTCAGTCAACAACTTTGGGCTTTTTGTTATGCTTTAAATTTTAAGTGCCTTAATATCTCCCTTCTGCCCCTCCCCCATTGAACCCTCTTATAACAAAAACAATTCATGGTTGTTCATTTGATTAAGCATTTCTCTTTGCTAAAGTCATCCTGAATGTAGTTTTATAATCTAGGTGGATCTCAGGACTGGATCTTGATAAGATTACTCCTACTTTATGTTCATTTCTTTGATTTGGTCAGTTTCTGCACTGAAGTCACTGACCCCTTAAATAGCTGTTGGTTGAAGTTTTCTTTGTCTTAAATGTGCTATCAACTATATATTTTGCTTCCTAGAGTGTTTAGAGTGAAAACACTGGCTTATGATATTGAAATGCTCCCTATGAACTTTTGGGTTTCTTATTTACTTTACACAGAAACTTTTCTACTTCTTAGAAGAGCCTTACTCATAGGGGTGGGAAAGAGAATTCTTTTTGACCATCAGTCAACTCTGTCTGAGCCTCCTCCTGCCTTCATGCTGACAATTTCTGAAAACTGCCTCAGACCTGATTGCTTTGGGGAGGTGGGAGTGTGGGGGTGAGGGTAGAGTGGCAGAAAAGGATAATCATAGCTTCTTGTGGAATAAAATTCTTTTTGAGAATTTCTTTTTGTTCCCTCTACTTATGCCAGAAAAGAGCCACACTATTTCCAGACTTTCATCTCTAAAATATGTTAAATGGTCATTTTGAGCAGAATAGGATATTTCATGTTTTTCTTCTTTAACTATACACTGACTTTAGTTCAAAAGTATACATATTATAAAATTTCTGGGACTTGTAAAATCTTTGCTTGCTAAGGAGCATGGAATTCTTTCTCAAATTCCAGACTTTGCTGCTACTCTTTGTGCCTTGGCCCCTTGTTCACTAGGGGATGAAAGGAGAGAAAGAGAGAACCTCTTACAGTTGGAACTGAGACTTCTGGGGGACAACTGAGGGATTTTCGGGGGGGGGGGTGTTCCTTCTATAATAGAGCTCTTTGTTGTGTTAAAACACTGGAACACTTCTGGTGCCAGCACTTAGGCTCCTGAATGGAATGCTGGAATTGGAGATTGTTTCATCTCCGTATCAGAGGTGTGGCTCTGAGGGAGCTGCTGCTGTCATACTGCAGTTGCTGTGCATGATTAACTGGGAAAGTGTGCACCACGGGCCAATACCTACATTTTCTGGGTTCTCTTCATAAGGAGGTTTTGAGTATTCTAAACTTAAGTGGCCAGGACATGACACACAGTCTTTAAAAGGAGACAAAACACAAGTAGCCCTTTGCACAATTGGGGAAGTATTCCTAGAAGATGGAGGATAGGTTTGGGGATGAAAGGGAATTTCATGATGTTTACACAGTGATTTTTAAAAGAAGTCTTTGTTTCTCTCTCTTCTGTCACTCCCCAGGACAGTAAATGGCCTTGACCAAGTTCCTCCAACTGGTCTGGGCTCTTCCAGACCATCATCTGCTCCAGGTATGCTGCCTTTGAGCGTGTGAGCACCCGGTGTCCAGGGGGAGGACTCAGCCCTCCACTGATGAACAAGGATGTACCTACGCCTCACCTGTCTGTGCCCACACCTGCAAGGCCCAGCTCATGCCCTTCTATCCACCTGCCTTCCCGTAGCCAGCAGATGGCATGCCAGCTGCATGCCATGGCAAACACCGTGCCCACTGCCCTGCAGGACTCTGCTCGATGTTAACCCTGGTTATTTTTCTCTTCTCACCATAGTGCCCATTGGTTTCACATGATTGCACTTTCGTGGGTCACAAGCTGATAGTGTATTACTTGGTTTCTCTGGATACAGAAGTTCTCCCTCACCCCACTCAGCCCCTGCAGCCCTTCCTTGCTGTTCTGGTAGAATTCATTTGAGTATAGGACCAGTGCAAATCTTGGAATTCACTAAAAGACCATATTAATGTGTGTCCTTCACCACAGCTTCTCCACCCCCACCCCCACCCTATGACATCTACCCTCCTTCCTCACAAAAGGATCTTTTATAGCAAAAAAGACTTTTGTAATTTGGGGCCTCAAGTCTTTCCCATATTCATAGTCAAGGACATAGGGCACGTGTTTCCTGTACCTTCTGAAGTCTTTTGAGCAGTTAGCATTTCTCTAGGCTCCCATCACCCAGAGCAGCATTTAGTTCTAGCTCATGGACAGCAATGAACAGGGTTCCTAGTCCTAGGGACTCTGTCTTGAAGGATGTTGCAGCTGTGAGGTGTGTCTCCTTCTCTCTGTGCCTCAGACTTGGTGGGGTTGACTGCCCCCTCACCAGCTTTCCAGATCCTTCAGTTAAAAATGCTATCTTCAGAACACTTTTGTTCTCAGTGGGCCTAACCAGTTGAATTGGGAGGAATTGAGTGGCCCATCTCCAAGGGGCAAAGAGAAGACTGCCCTTAGAAGGGTAGGACTTTATGTGTTTTTCCTGTACATCCTTTGATTATTCACATGCTGCATTTACTGTTTACATTTGTTTGATTGTACATAGGTTTGTAAACATAATTGCCTGAGATATTCATGCATAACTTGGGCTTTGTAGCTTTATTTATTCCGAATCCATTTGGCATGTTTAATGACTTAGGATGGTGTCCTACAGGGCAGCTGTATTAAGATCATCATGTGGTTTAAAAAACAACAAAACACTTCTCATAAAAATAAAGATCTTTTTTGTGGAAACAGTGAATTTTACAGAAAGAGAAGATTGAAGTTGATTTATTGTCTATATGAGAGAAAGCAAAAGCTAGAGAATACTAATGACTCAAGTTCAGATTTCTGATCCAATAAATCAGAAAGAGGAATTGACTTTTTCTGTGCATGGAGCTTCCTTAAGGGTGACAGGGCAGGTATAGAAGGAAGAGACCTACATTTTGCTTTCAGGGGTATATACCTTGTTCCTTTTTTTTCTCTCTCTCTAACCACCTATGCTGATAAAATGAGAGATCCTTAATCTCAAGATCAGAAGCAGGCCAGGTTGACTAATGGAGTCGTAGAAGCAAAATGTATTTGTATTTTGTTAGGGTTAGTTTATGGGGTAGGTGTATAGGGCGGATCCTACCACCATTTTTTATCAAGTGAGGTATTATTCACTTTGTCATTCTGTAGTTTGACATCATTTCAAACTAGGCTTCTTAGATTCCAACTCAGAATTTTCACATCATCTCTCAGGCTTGCTGATTGACACCAGGTGAGAGAATGTTCCAGGTATTTGATAGCAGTGCCAAGAACAGTCTCAGAAACCTGCAGACTGATGCTCACAGTTCTTTGTACAACAGGCTTTAAATTCTACTTTTGTTATAACAGATGAACTTGGCATTAAGAGCAAGCAGAAACTAAATAATGCTAAACAGATAAGCGATATCAAGTGATATTCCACATTGTAAAAATAATAAAATATTATGCAAGTAGTCTCTGCTTTTAGACATACTGCATTCTTTTGGAATCTGGGTTTTAAACAAGCTTTCACAGACAGAATCCTGACATCACATGCATAGGTGTCTTCCTATGCAGGAGCAAGAGATTATTATTATTAATGTCATTATTAAGGCAGCAATGAAAAATGAAGCCTACCTATTTTCACTGATGGAATAATTTTTATTTAAAGTTGCAACCTATCTAGTGGAAGAATAGTTTTCCAACTTTAAATTTTTAGGGGTTTGATCCTGTTTTAGATACTAGGGTGCTACCATGGACAGATAACTTCTCAGTGTTGTTATGAAGAAAGTGCTTTGTAAACATCAACGTACGATACATATATATAAATTATTATTAGGCTAGGTGATCATGGGCCAGGAGAAACAACTATTTGGAATCAGAAGTCATGACTTTGGGCAAGCTGCTTATCTGGGCTTCAGGTTCTTCATTTATAAAATGGAGGTGGTTGAACTAGATAATTTCAAAGGATGCTTCCAGTTCAAAAATCTATTGTTTCTGAGGTTACTTATACCTTTGATATTTAGTGATTCCCAATAGTCTTTTATAGTGTTATCTGTGATTGATCGTTAGCTTTTTCTGTAGCTAAGGCCCCTTTACTTTCCTAGAGCTATTTCTATGTCCTCTTGGATAAATTTCAACCTATTCCTGCATCATTTTCATTTTGTTCTAAGTGGTCAACCTGGTAACTTTAGTCAATAAACATTAGTGAGTAAACATTTATTAAACACCTAAAAGGTCAGCTGGTTCCATTCCTTCTCATTCTGCCAACAGGACACCATTAGCTGTCATAGCCATGACAATCAGATATACACAATTCCTATTCATTCCCTGCTGCTTGTACTCTTTTTACCTTTTACTTTTTTTAAACCCTTAACTTCTGTGTATTGACTTATAGGTGGAAGAGTAGTAAGGGTGGGCAATGGGGTTCAAGTGACTTGCCCAGGGTCACACAGCTGGGAAGTGTCTGAGGCCAGATTTGAACCTAGGACCTCTCGTCTCTAGGCTTTACTCTCAATCCACTGAGCTACCCAACTGCCCTCTTTTTACCTTTTTAAAAAAAAAAAATGCAGCATTCAGTTCTATCATCTGTATTGTTCCTCCAGGAATAGTTCTGTTTAATGATGTGATACAAGAGCAAACTGATGTTACAGAGACACAATGGAATGAAGGTCCTAGGTTTGAGTTCCAACCCAGTCACATACTATCTTTTCAACCCTGGGCAAATCATTAAGGAGGCCTGGTTTTCTCAACAGTATAATGACAAGGGGATGGGTTAATCTCTAAGGCCCTTGCTAGCTTTAAATCTATGTGTGAAATTGGTATTTGTGGTCCAAGAACACACTGAAAGAAGTTTTTCTTAGCTGGAAGTACTTATTTAATATAAATGAGGGTAAGTTTATCATATTTGGTCCTGGAAGCCTGGAATTTTATTACAATATCTCCTTAGATTTTTCTTCTAAATAAAACCTGCCTATTGTCACCATCAGGGATCCTTTTCCAGTATCTTAACTCTGTTAGAATTGCCACTTTTACAGATTTTCATTGACTAGAGAGGATGCTGGTGACCAATTAATGCGATTCGTATGATTAAGGTAGCAGAAACCTGGAAGTCATCTGAGGCGTCCATGAACAATCTCTTCTAGATGACACAAAATAGAAGCTGCAAGTGAAAATAAGAAACAAAGATGACCAGAGACAGGCATGTTTTCATTTAAAAAACATAAAATTAAATAGAGAATCATAATTAGTTTATCATTGTTAATCTGTGCCACCAAAAAGTAAAGGAGAATAAAAATAGCCTTGCTCCCAGATCAAGTAAAAGAGACAGACTTGTATACAGTTAAATGTAGTACAGATTATGTCTACAGGCATGATCAGTGTCTGAGTACTATGAGAAAGATCACTTCTGTTGGGGGAAAGGATGATCAGAGAAGATGACTGGCATTTATTTGAACTAGATCTTGAATGATGGACTTAGAGAGATGAGCATTATCTCAAAGAGGGGAATGTAAAAGAGCTTGGAACACTGGAAAGAATGGAATGTCTTCAGGAGAGGGGAATATAGGCAAGTTTTGCTTAAGTGAACCATCCATGAGGATGAGATTGGAACCACAGGGGCCTTGAATTCTAAACTTAAGAAAATCATACTTCATCTAATAGGCAATTTGGGATACTTTAAGGTTTTTTGAAGTGACTGACTTAGAAAATTATTCTGGCAATGGTAAAGGATGGATAGGAAGGGCAGGAATAGACATTGACAAACAAGTTAGGTTCATATAATAATATATGTTAGAAGTAACGAGGTCCTTAGGCTAGAGTGGGAAGGGAGAGGAGGGAAGTATTTGTGAAGTTGTATATTATTGACAGGATTTGGAAACTGAATGGTTGTATGAGACCAAAAGAGATTTTAGGCAATTTAATTCAGGAGGAAAAGGTTTAGTGGGATAAGTTCAGTCAGCTGGCAAGCATTTAATAATACCTAATATATGCTAGAGAGAGAAGACCAAAACAAAACAGCTTACATTTTTTTTAAACCCTTACCTTCTGTCTTAGAATCAATACTGTATATTGATTCCAAGGCAGAAAGAAATAAGGGCTAGGCAGTGGAGGTTAATTGGCTTGCCCAGGGTCACATAGCTAGGAAGTGTCTGAGGCCAGATTTGAACCCAACTCTAGGCCTAGCTCTTAATCCATTGAGCTACCAAGTTGCTCCCAATTCGCTTAATTTTTAACAAGAGCAACAATAGGTACACACAGAATTTAGAAAAAATACTTTTGTGGAGGCATTAGGAACTGGGGAGAGCAAGAAGGCCTGGTTAAGAGACAGCAAGATATAGCTAATGTTTCACATGACTTCATATGTATAATGGGTATTCTGTTTCTTGCTTTCTCAATGGGTCGAGAGAAGTGGAGAGAGGGAGAAAATTTGGAACTGAAAATATTTTTTTTTAAAAAGGAAATGGCAGTTTGACTGAACTTTGAAGGAAGATAGAGAAAGGAATGCATTCCAAACATGAGGGATGGCTTTTGCAAGGCATGGAGATGGAAGAATGTTGTATGTGAAGAATGACCATCAAGAAGAATTTGTATTTTATCCTAGAGGCTCTGGGAAGCCACTGGAATTTTTTGAGCATGAGAATGACATAGATTAGGCAACTGATTGGCTATGGGTGTGGGGGATGAGGTAGATTTGAAGATGATGTTGTGAACCTGGGTAACTAGAAGAGTAATAGTGCCTTTATCGGAGAAGTTAGAAAGTGGAGTAGGGCGACCAATGAGAGAAAATGAATTCTGCTTTGGACATATTTAATTTGAGATGCCTATTGAATGTCCAATTAGAAATGTCCAGTAATTAAATCTGCCTTTGGACATTTTTCATTCTTTTCATTTACACTGTAATAGCCAATTAATATATATAATTAATAAATATAAATTTATTGCTTTCTTGATTCTACTTATTTTACTGTGAATTATTATACAAGTCTCCCCATAATTCTCTTGAATTATTCATTATTTCTTACAATATAGTAATCTTCCATTACATTTCCTAGCTGATACCTATTCCAGTTCATTGCTACCAGAAAAGCCTTTCATATTGGTTATTTAATTTTATCATCACAACAATCCTGATAGGAATTGTTTGCATTATAGAAAATAATAACATAACAATAGCTGACATTTATTAGGTTTTAAATTTAGCCAACAGCTTGCTTCTCAACAATTTGTCTCATTTTAATTATTTTTGCCAGTTTGTTGGACAATTTGCAGTGGGTCATGCAAGGAGACTGCCCTTGGGATTTGGTTGTTATGGAAGACCAGAGCTTAAATTATTGCTCCTTTGTTGCTTGAGGCATAAAAAGCCCAGTTATAAGTTTAGGAAATAAGTAAATTTGTTATCTCATTTTATGGTTCATGAGTATTTCAAGTGCTTTCCAATTCTATGCCTGACCTAAAAAATTTGATGTTAGTATTAAATAAGACAAGCTTGAAATAGGGTAAGGGTAATGGAGAAGGTACCCATAGGTGACTCATGGCCAGATACAGGAATGTAGTACATTGAAGCTGCCACACTTTTAGTTATAAATAGGGGGAACTCTTCCAAAGGAAGAAATGAGTCCTCCACTGACACTGTAGGATTTACCAGATGGGTGGATGCTTAAGAATTGAGAGGAGAGCAAGTGTATTACAAGTAGTTCTTGCTAAGGTTTTTACAAGGGCTAGATTGCCAGAAACAGGAAAAGGACAGTACCTGAAATGAAAATCTGCACATTGAGTATTAGAAACAGCTATCAATGTGTTTTTATTTTTTAAGAGCAGAAGGTAGAAGGGCAGTTTATGGACTAAGCACAAGCCAGGGCTAATGAGGACAGGTACTATATGTATACAAGCTCAATGTATGATCTCTGACACAGAGATTTTGCTTAAGAATGTGTTAAATCCTATTGAGATAGGGGGCTCTAAGGAAAGAAGAGCAAGGATGAGAACTGAGAACAGGCTTCATTGGTAATAGAGCCTCAAGCTTAAGAGGGGACAGGCAGTAGCCTGATAGGGCCTCTCGTGGAGAGGTAACTTCTTCCAGAAGGTGGGTGGGCTTTCATCACTAAGGGCCTTGAGTGACAGCTGGTGGGGGTGGGGGGAGATGAAGGGGAAGAAAATGAGAAATGTTAAACAGCAGACTGACTTAGAAAGGTGACACGTTAATGGGAATCCAACAAACCTCCCTCTTGGCTGAGCCTATAATGCTTAAGGTAGCAAGAAGGCAATGCCATTGCTCTAATCTTTCAGAACAGAGATGTGACTCAGGGCCTTTGGAATGCCAAAACTCACTAGTACAACCTGAACGAGACTAAAATGTCATTTGGAAATGTTTAACAAAATGAATAAATATTCAGTAAGACATAATGTTTTAGGTAATGTTAAATGTTCAGTTTTCTAAATCAATATATAGCTTGTAGTGATCCATTTCTATTTGAGTTTGACATCATAGCCCCTTTATTGTGGACTAGGAGTTCCAATCCCTTCATTTTATAGATAATTCTGAAGCCCATAAAAGGGAATAACTTGCCCACTGTCATACAAACTATTATTTAGTGGGAGAGTGATGGATGGGCTGCACTAACTTCTTCCTTGCATGGCCCTATTTGGGTGAGCTGTTTTGGAGCCTTTATTAGGGCATTAGACATGTTCTCTTGAGAACACTGTGGCATTAGTTCCCTAACCTAGTTCCCTTCAAAAGTTAGGGGCCCTATAGAGGGTTGGTTGACTAGTACTTTGATGATTCTAGGGCCAACTGAGCAGCTAGGGTTTCTAGTACTGGTGTTCATGAGTCTCCACTGGTGTGTTCCTAAAGGAACAGAGTTTATTGAGGAGTCATAAAGAAGAGTTAGTATAAAACATTCACCCCAAACTGGGGACATACTCTCCTCTTGTGTCAGGAATTATATGTGGTAAGGAGACACCTCTTGTCTCATAGTTCTGGAAGTCCTTTTCTCCCTTTGTAGAGCCCTCAAGAAATTCCTTGCTATCTGTTGGGCAGGTGTGACCTGCTGCATTGCTGGGTTGGACTACTCTATTGCTGCTAGTACTTTCCCCTCAACTTGTTATTTTGGAGAGATGACACCGGCAAATATGCTAGCTTCTTATTGGGGATAATTGCTCTTGGGCCAGGCAGCTCAGCTGCCATCCTAGATTCTTTTCAGACATTTTAATGGTGTTTACTGCTCCATTACTTCTTGACTCTTATGGTGACTGCTTCATGCTCTAAAGAACCTTGCTACTGTTTGCTAGTGGAACCTCAGATGGGATTTTTGTTTACCTCAGATTCACTAGGTTGCCTAGGCATTCCTATCTCAGAATATTCCTCCACCTAAGATTAGGAAATAGAATAAGCAAGACACAAGAGAAGCAGAGTGCTCACAGGAGGCCAGATAAGGGAATTTGGCCAGCCAACCAGTTCTCTGGCAGCTCAGAGCAGAATCTCTTTGGAAACTGCAATGGAAGGAGAGAAAGGTGGGTTGGCCCCTGAGAGCACATCCTGTTTTAACTCAGCAGTTCCAGTCATTAGTTCTGACTGCAGCCAATGAAAATGGGCAAAGAGTAACTACAGGTGATCTAAGAAATGCCCCATAGGCCAGCTTATCCCTATTAGATTTAACCTTTAGAAGACTCATAGGTGCCTGGCGCTACCATCACAGTCTTCCCCTAATCATGCCCTATTTTTTTTTCCCTCGCCTTGGAAATGGAGCTGGCTTCCTGTGGTCTAGCAGGACTCCAAGTGAGCCTACCAGTTATGTAGCCAAACAGGTTTCTGTTCAGAGAAGCTGTAAAGGCTGTGTGGGAGGAAGGGAGCTCTGGGGAGAAGCTGAGAGGTTTACTGATTAGATGTTGCTGAGAAAGCCATAAACCAATAACTATAGAATAACAGGGCTGGTTTTTCTGAGCTGTGTAAGGCAGAGAACAGAGGAGAATCTTCACTGAGGCTTAGAGCTTTGAGTAGGTCGCTGCCTCACAAAAGGTATCCTCATCCTTGAGTGCAAACTAGTTTGCTACCCAGACCCCTCTAGGGAGGTCTAGAGTGTCTCTTCCTATAAAAGGAACCATTCTTTTGTTTCCTTTCACCATCATGTCACAACTTGATATCAACAACTTGCCTGTAACTAACTGTACATCCTCAGGCAACAGCTGCCTGGGACTCATGATGAAATTAAAGCAGAAGCTAGGAGAGTCCATGTAGATCTAGCAGCAAGCTGGATGTTGCCCTCAAACTCTTGTCTGTAGACACTTCTCTTCTGACACCTGCTGAGTATTTTTCTTTTATTCCCACATCAGATTAAAAAGAAAATAAAGCATACCAACTAAACCAAAGACCTCAAGTTGGCCACCTTCAGATTCAGCTGTGTCTCTCACTGTTGGCTAAATCCATTCCTGAAAATGTTTGAGAATTGTTTTTGTAAATCATATAATAATTGTCATTTCAGATGTGTACTTCTGGCCCTGCTTGTGACGTAAGGATTGCATTTAAGAATACAACCCTCCCTCTCTTTCAGTGCAGATTTAGAGGAGAAATGATAATTCTTTTGTTAGGCTCCTATGAAATTTCTTTTTAAAAATCCCAGAATGGAAGTAGTATATAAAATATAATATTGGTATTGGGGAAAAGAACTAATACCCACCTCACAGCCTTTCTGCTTTCACCATATATATAGTTATGTCTTAGGGATAAGATTTTTCCACTCTTGCAATAGACTCAAATCCCTAGTAATGAGTGATGTCATTATAGTGGTTCTATAAACTCTAAGAGACTTTTTGCCCAAGAGCAGCCAGAGGCCCATCTGCCCACATATGTAATGGAATCTTTCCTCCAGGGCAAAAGGAATGAACAATATGCCAGTTTCAATATGGTAAACATAAGACATTTATTTCTGTGACATCTTGTACCAAATGTTATTGGAAAATCATTAAAAATTATAGAAGAGAGGCTGTGTGATAACTTTTATTGGCCACTAGTTTCTTCCAAAGTGGGTGAGTATAATCCCAAAATGAACTGAGGTACTTCAAACATTTAGAGTCTGATGTAAAAAAAAAAAAAAAACACAACAAAAAACAAAAAACAAAAAAAAAAAAAAAAAAGGAAAATGAATGTGTTAAAGAGTATGTTCAGAGAGTGTTCTGATACAGAGAGTGTCAGAGAGTGTTCAGGATTAGGGAGGTAGTAGTCCTGTAGTTTTCTGCCCTTATTTGGAGTATTATGTTCAATTCTGAGAATGACATTTTGGGAAAGATTTTTGATAAAAAAAATATTTAGTAGGGGTGAGGGAGGATGTGGTGAATTGAGGGGACTAAAAAGATCTGGGAATTTTTAGCTTGAGTAAGTGATGATTTCCTGCAGATTGATAAAAATCTTCAAAACTTTTAAGGGCCAACATGTGGAATTTAACAAGCATTCCTTCAGTACTTACTATATCCCAGGCTCTGTGCTAGGTACTGGGGATACAAAGACAAAAATTAAATCCCTGCCCTCAAGAAGCTTAAATTAGGAGACATTTACATGATACTGTTTGAGAAATAGGAAGACCAGTTTTAGAATGAATCAGAGGGAGAAATATATAAAAAGACTAGAAATATAGATTGGAACAAGGTTTTGAAGGGCTTTAAATGCCAGGAGAGACTATTTAATCCAAGAAGTAATAGGAGAGGAGAATGACATGGCCTTATTTATGCTTCAGGAAAACTATTTTGCTAGTTATATGGAAGATTTAAATGAGATAATGAATATCTCAACTACAGCAGTAGTTGCGCAGAATGACAATGCAGAAGCAGAAATGATAAAGCTTGGCAACAGATTGGATATGTGGTGTGAGGATCAGTGAGGAGTGGAGGATGACTCTGAGGTAAGTGAACTTGGGTAACTGGAAGGACAGTGACTTCCTCAATAAAAATGGGGAAGTTTCTTAAAGCAGAAGTTTTTGGTAGAGATAATGAATTATTTTGGACATTTAGAATGAGATGACTGTAGGACAGTGGTTCCCAAACTTTTTTGGCCTACTACCCCCTTTCCAGAAAAAAATATTACTTAGCCCCCTGGAAATTAATTTTTTTAAACTTTAATAGCAATTAATAGGAAAGATAAATGCACCTATGGCCATCACCACTCCCCTGGATCACTGCAGCACCCACCAGGGGGTGGTGGCGCCCAATTTGGGAATCATTGCTATAGGACAACAAGTTCTCAAAATGTCTAATAATGGGCAGTGAGAGAAAGAGCTCAAGCACTTTGTGAGTATACTCACAGTTAGAGCATAGAAAAGGTATTGTTCCAAACAAAAGAGACCGAGAAGGGAATGATGAAGATATATAGGAAAGCCAAGAAAGAAGTGTCACAAAAACCCAAAGAAGAGAGTATCCAGGAGGATAAGATGATTGATAAAGTCTGAGATAAGGCTACTGGAGAGAACCATTTCAGTTGAATTGAAAGATTACAAAGAGTTGATAAGTGAGAATAGAGGAAGGGAAAAGGATGGTAAGGATGAGGGAGACTTGGGCCAGTGGAAACAGAGATGAAAAATTAAAGAATTAAGGATAAATAAAAGTACAAAAGGGTTGGCATTAATTAATTAGGAGAAGGGCTGTCTCAGTCAGAGATTAAAGGGACTCTGATTTTGAAAGACAAAGCATGTAAGAGTATTTGTGTCCACCTACAAAGAAACTATATGAATATATAGACTACAAAACAATATTTACAAAAATAGAGCTTAGGCTTAGTATCATAGAATTTAGCACTGTTTGAAAAGAACCTCAAAAGACAATTTGTATTACCACCCTCCTCCCGGCCTCCCATTTTACCAATGATGAAGATAAAGTCCAGAAATTTTAATTGTGACTTACCTAGGAATGCATAGGTAGTAGAATTTGAATCCAGATCCTTTAACTCCAAGTCTAGTGGTATTTCCATTATATCACATTATTTGTTTTAATTGCGGAACCTGGAAATCTCAAACAGTGGGGTTCTTTGTGCTTGGATACCTTCTCCCAGTGAGAGTAGAGAAAGATGCCTGCTCTTCTGCAATGGCTTCCAACTCTTGGTTTCTTGATACTTTCTTTTTCAGTAGTATGCCAGATTTGATCAAAGCTACTATTTCAGGAATTCTCAGGGAATGAATAAATTAGACAATACCAAACAGATACCTTTGAAACAAATTTTACTTAGGTCGGAATGGGAGAAAGTTGCAGAAAGTCACGATTTTTTGCTTGATGTAAGGAAAAAATTTCCTAATAATAAATGCTGTACAAAAGTAGAATAGGATATGCGGTGTCTGGTGTCTCCATTACTGCTGGAAGTCTTTAAGCAGAGCCTTAAATATTCTCCACTTCTCAGGGATAATATAAAAGGAATTCCTTCTTGGGTACCAAATTTAAAAGATTTCATAATTGAAGATGAAAATCTTAAGAAACCATTCAAAAGTGATAGCTTAAAGGGAACTAATACTTATAAAAATATAAGATACCCACAATTAACAGAATAACCCAGTATCAGAAAAAAAGATGGACAAGCTAAAAATTCACTAAAGAGAAAAACCAGAAACAGCTTTGTAAAGAAAATTCTATCAAATATTCAAATGATTTTTATATAAATGCAAAAAACAAAAGAAGGGACTCATTATACGAGGAGAGAGAGAAAAACAAAATGTTAGATCAGTACAGAAGGACCTTGTTTTATGTGACCCCATTCCAAGACCCTTCATGTACATTGAAAATTGGGCACAATAACAACCCCCAGGATTTAATAAATATTTCTTATTCAAATATACCTAGGTTATGAGAGCTACCAGCATGACTACTCTTGTACTTTGCAACCATTATAAATAGGCAAATCGAGTTAATGAAACAGAAGCATTGATCTGACAAGGACAAGATTTGTTACAAGTGTGAACTTCAAAGACTGATACAGGAGCTAATATTGGGGCAAAACAAAGTAATTACAAATTAATGCTTCTCAAAGCAAGAATGAGCATTGCCTGGGTGAAATGCTACCAAGACTACACCACGTGGGGATATGGTGTGAATTTAGGGTGTAAATAAAAATTTTTATTTCACATATTTTTCTGCCTTTCTTTTCATGATTGCTGATCACCTGAAATATATATGAATGTTGAGTTTCTGTAAAATGAGGTGCTACTGTATTCTTAGTCAATATCAATGTAAAATTATTAAGCAAATAAAAGAAGTTACAGCAATATATTAAAAAATATATACCACAAACAGGCTGGTTTCATACCAAGAATGTAAGGCTGGATTAAATATGAGGGAAACTATCAATATAACAAAAATAATTGAAGCCAAATGCTGCTATTCTGAAAAGACTTCTGACAAAACACCTATTTCTATTAGAAATACTAGAAAGATATAAATAAATGAACTTTAGTGGTATCTATAAAAAACCAGGAGCCAATATTATGTGTATGATATGCAGAAAGGCTAAAGTGTTTTTTATTCTTAAAAATATTTTAGTTATTAATAACAATTAAATTTTTTTAGTCCCTTACTTTAGAATGTATCAGTTCCAAGGCAGAAGTGCAATAAGGGCTAGATGACCAGGGATAAGTGACCTGCCCAGGGTCACAGAGTCTATAGTATTTTCTATTAACATCAGAGGTGAAGCAAAGGTATCCTTCAACACTACTAAAATGCCAATTATGGTTATACAGTAAGAAAAACAATCAGTTCAGATAAAAGAAAGATAATTGTTTCTTGCAAATAATGACTAGTGAATAAAAAATCAACTAAAATTAATTGAAACAGTAACTTTGATCGATCACCATTTCTATATGTTATTAATGAAACCCATTACGAAGAGAAATTCCATTCAAAACAGCTGAGTCCACCTACAGAGGAATCCAAGTTAAATTACTTATTCAGTGCCATGCCAATCAGATTGTCAAAAGATTACAACATAATGCTAGGAGAAAATAATAAAATTCCACTGGATGAACAAGATTCTAAAGGGAAATACAAAAGTGGGAGAGAAGAGGGCCAATTAAACTATTCAATTCAAATTCAATTCAATTTCAATTTAATTGAATTTAAATGAATTCAAATAGCCATCAGATGGTCAAAGATGACAAAAAAGAAGAAAATGACAATTTTAAGCAGGGGCATGGAAAAATAAGCAGACTAAGGGTGGAGCTATGAAGTTAAGTGGTCTGCCTGTTCTGGAAGCAATTTGGAATTTTGCTCCCAAAGGCATTACATTGTGCATACTAGGCATGAACCAAAGAAGTCAAAGAAAAGGACTCATACAAACAAAAATATAGCCAATCTTTTTGGGATGGCAAAGACCTGGAAACTAGGGGGAGGTGCCCATTAACCGAAGAACGATGGAACAAATTATGGAAATCAGAAAAATGGAATACTATTGCACTACAAGAAATGACCAAAGGGATGGTTTTAGGCAAGACTTTTGTGAGCTGACAGATGAGTAGAATAAAAATTTATGCAGTAACAACATTGTGAAGAAAAATAATTTTTAACATTTAACTGATCAATGCAATGATTACTTCTTAACATAGATGAAGATGAAGCTTGCTACCCATCTCCTGAGGTGATGATTCAATTACAGAATATGATAAACATTTTAGACACAGCCAGTGTGAGAATGTGTTTTGCTTAATTATGCATATTTACTACAAGAATTTGGATTTTGAGGGTTTTTTCCACCTGATTTAGGACAGGAAATTGGGAAGGAAAGGAGGCTAATATCAAGTTGGACTAAAAAAGGGAAGAAGGTTTAAAAAAAAAATTAGAGGGTGGTTAAAAAAATGTTCTTAAACAAATGAACAGAGAAGTGCAGGAAAGGTAGAAGAAAACACAAATTTTTGAGAGTAACATGTTGAATTTATTATTTAAAAGGAAGAACGAGAGGAATGATTTAATGTATGTTCTTTTCCTATGATGGCAAACTTTTTAGAGACCAAGTGCTGTGCCCCCCCACCCCTTTACCACATTCAGGGGAGAGAGAAAGCACTCCCACTGGGCTGCTGGGAGGAGGGCGGGTGATATGAAATGATGTCATCAAGTGTGGTGGAGAAGGGGAGGGAAGCAGCCCCACTGAGTCCCTCTGCCTTTTCAGTAACAAACTCTGAATGGAAGTGGTGGGGGAAGGCAGCATGCCCACAGAGAACACTCTGCGTGCCACCTTTGGCATGTGTGCCATAGGTTCACCATCACTGTTCTATTTTATAGATGAAAATACTAATTTCATTTGTATTAAGTCCAGAATTTAAAAAAAAATTAAAAATACACAAAGATTGTGGCTCAGCAATAATTTCTGACCAGAGGGAATCTTTGCATCATAAATCTCAAATCCCCAAGCCATGGTGAAATTCCCAATCACCATTTTCCAGCTGCCCATCTGAGGTAGTTTGATAAAGAGAAAAGCCACGGGTTCATGTCATGACCTGGGGTCAAATCTTACCTCTGATACTTCCTGCATGTGTTATTTAGGGCAAGTCATGGGAACTCTCTTAAGGCAGTTTTCTCTCCTGTTAAATGGAGTTTGGTCTCTGAGATTCACTGCAGCTCTAGATCTGTGCTTCTGTTATAGTGCAGAAGTCCTCTAGCCCAGCTGCCTCATTTTAGAGGGCCAAGACATTAAGTGGTCAGATCCAGCAATCCATCATTTCCCTGCCCCACTCTGCAGTTGGAATCCATACAAGTACAGAACTAGAACTGTACAGTGATTACAGAGAAGATGCAGTGGCTTCCCTTCCTTGTATTTACTCTTTTTACTGATGCAAAATGGGACCCTGGCTGTGTAACTTCTGAGTGCTCCAGGTAACTCTAAGACCCAAAGTTGCACACGTGCCAGCCTGCATTGAAGAATTTCCTCAACAGTGAGCTTCTCATATCAATGCCATAATAGGGCATGATGTACTGTTCCTATGTACATTCTGTATCCATTTATGTAGATATTTATTGTCTCCCCATTAGAATTTAAGCTCCTCATAAACATTCATTGTATGTGCCTGGCATAAGTGTTTAATATATGCTTGTTGACTGATTATAAAAAATAATGAGGAACACAAAGGACTGTCTCCAGAGGCTGATATGTGGAAGAAGACTTTTTGTATTTGTCCCCAAAGAGGCAGAACTAAGATGAATGGTTAAAAGTTTTTTTTTTTCTTTTTCAGTCTTGTTTAAACTCTGTCCCAATGGGTCCGATTTGGGGTTTTCTTGGCAGAGATTCTAGAGTGGCTTGCTATTTCCTTCTCTAACTCATTTTATAGTTAAGGAAACTGAGGCAAACAGGGTTAAGTACCCAGGATCACACAGCTAAAGTGTCTGAGGCCAGATATGAAATCATGAAGTGGAGTCTTCCTAACTCTAGGCTTGGTACCACATCCACAGTACTAGCTGCCCTGTTTGAAAGTTACAAAGGAATAGTTTAGGCTGGTGGTAGAGATTTAACTCTTGATTTCTGGACTCAGTTGAGTCAGTCAATTAAATTGTTGTTAGTCAGCGTACTACTATACCCTGATACTTTTGTCAAATGAGAATAATAAATCATAGATTTTAGACATTACATCAGTGCTTAGAATGTCCATGAAAATAGTCCCAAACTTGTTCAACTAAAACCCATATCTGCTTTTGGGGACTTCTTTTTAAATATCATTTTAAAACCAGTTCCTATAACATTTTTGTTCACTTAAGAATTTTATTTATTATAAGAGCTTATTAGGTGCTGGGAATTGGGAGTAGAGTGGAGAATAAACAAAATTTGGGATAATGCTGGTTCATGCTCATAGTAGTCTTTCAGCTATTTATCTTTAGATTTTATAGTTAATGACTTTCACAGCACAAATTTTTGCCATGAATACAAAGATATTACTGTGATTATCAAGAGTTAGAAGATGCTAAATAAATAAGAGGATGATCCCTAGAACATTAGATGGATTCTCCCTCAGGGATTTATGGAAAAACATAGTCAAGAATCTCACAATCCAGGACCACATAAGGAGTTGTAATCTATATTGATGTCTATATACAGAGTAACTGGATAGTAAGCCTTCAAAAAAAAAAGAGACTATTCCTTTAATTTCAATATATCATTAGAATATTACTTTAATCTAAATTGTCCTAACTGTCGAGTTTATTTGCTGGCCAGAAAAGAAGAGAGCAGACCAATCAACTTCCAAATAAGCTAAAATGGCTATCTTTGTTCCATCAAACCTTCACCAAACTAAAAAGCTGCCATACCTACCGAAGAGATATAGCCCAAACATGGAGTCTTTGTACTGATTGTGGAAGTGCAGAGCTGGATCAGGATCAGGCCACAGGCTTTATAATTTCACATTGTTTTTCAGAATGTTTGGAAACAATTCATTCTGTTTTAGAGGGGGAATGAATGAAAAGTGTTGTTGTAAAAGATCCCCCTCTCCAAAAAGTCAAGCTACAGTTTGGTGATGCTAGGGTGACTGATGGGTATTTTCTTTGTATTTCACACAGAATTTTCACTTTGAACTGACCCTATATATACTAGCCATTCTTTTCCTCATTTTGATCCCTTGGTGAACCACTTTCAACTGTACATTTTCCTCTTCTCTTGAAACCCTAGACCCCTTATTATATCACTGATTATACCCTGACAAGCCTTAACTTTCTATCACTCCCACTATTGACTGTCCTTGCTGCTGGATGAAGATGGAGAAAACCCTACAATTTTTCTGATTGGGTCCACTACAGATTTTGTTACACAACTAAACTGGACCTTTTCATTTTACTACCCTTATGACTGAAGTGCTTTACTGGAGTTGAAGAGGCCAATGATGGTGGCTGGTTCATTTATTCATCAATGTGATACCAAATCCCAAAGTGTGCAGGCAATAATTAAAAGAGTAGGGAGAAGACTACAAGCCAGGGCTTGGAGTTCCTACTCAACCGAGTCCTATCCCTCCCTAGTCCATATCCTCCCAAGCCTTCCTCTTCAGTTGTGCCCTCATGAACCTTGCCTCTTTGGTTAATCCCCTCAGCTGAGACTCAAAATCAGGTCCTCTGATTCCCAATCTAGCATTCTTTGATTTCAACAGGCTGCCTCTGAGGAGGAAATTCACCCCTTCTAACCCCCCACCCCCTGCTTCAGACTGCCAGGTGCAAGGTCAGTCTCCTCTCCCCAGCCTAAAAGCCAGAGAGCCACCCAACTTGCTTCGTTCTCCAGACGACTAGGTACAAATATGATCAGGCTTCCTATTTTGTAACCAAACTGCAGCTTGTGCCAGATGAGTCACGTGATACTATTTACTCAATGGTATAGAACATGGGAATCCCCTTTTCTGAGTATAAAAATGCCTATACCACCAATGATTGGAGCTAGGAGGAGAGATTTCCCCCCCTTCCCCTCGTCTGTGGATATTTTTTCTGGAACACCTCCTCATCCTTCTGCTGCCTGGCTAATGCTCAGTCCTAGAGCACCGCCAGCATCTTTTTCTCCATAAGCTGAGCTGCTCATTGCTGCTAAAAGTCTCTTATAAAACTCTGCCAATCCTGATACAAAGTCACATTATCTAATGGACCCTCACTGCTTTAAGGCAATCTTCTTTCATGACTGACAATCTAGCCTTCTCTACTATACCTATTCCAAACCCTTTAAAGACCCAGTGCCACTCCCTCCTATCAGCAGAGAAATTTTTCTTTTACTGAGTAAATCAAAGCTAGGCAAGCTCTCTCTCCCATCTCTTTCATACTCCTTTGTGTTCTTAATTTTATCCCTTCCTGGCTTTTCCAGAAGCTTGCCTCTCCCATCATTCCCTCCTCCTCCTTCCCTGATTTACTGGATCTTTCCCAACTATCGACAAATATGCTCAGCTGTCTCCCTTGTCCTTAAAAGAAATGCTTCACTAGATCTTGACATCCTCCCAAACTGCTGTCTTTTCAGTCTCTTTCCTTTCATTGTGAAAAAGGTATTTGGCACTCACTGAGCAAATCATTTAACCTCTTAAAATGTTATTTATAAAATGAGGGGTCAGATTAAATGACTCTGATAATCCCCTCCCACATTTAAATCATATAAAATCAGGTTTGGGGCATGCTTAACCTAAGTTGCCAGACCATAAGTCCTTTTGGCTGAAGGTACACAGTAACTTTCTCAGGGCAGATCGAATAAATTCTCTCCCAACTTTTCTGGCTACCTCAAAACATGATAAAAATCCAATCACAATGGGATTTAGGCAGCTGGTACCACAAGGATGGAGAATTCTGGTTATCTCTGGGTTCCACTCAAACTAGAGTCCCAGGGCCAAATCTAGACTGATTTTGCATTCTACAATCTTAAAATGGTTTTTATATTTTAAAATAAAACAATTTAAAATTGTAAAAAGCCATTCTTGGATTGGGAATACAAAATGTATACAATTCTGTATAAACTTCAGCATTATCTGTAACAGGTGAAATGGCTGTCATCTGTTAATGGAGAAAACCATCCCTTATAACATGAGAGGGAGGAGGAGGAAGAGAATGAGGGATGATGAACTTTTTTTAAACCCTTAACTTCTGTGTATTGGCTCATAGGTGGAAGAGTGGTAAGGGTGGGCAATGGGGGTCAAGTGACTTGCCCAGGGTCACATAGCAGGGAAGTGTCTGAGGCCGGATTTGAACCTAGGACCTCCTGTCTCTAGGCCTGACTCTCAATCCACTGAGCTACCCAGCTGCCCCAGGGATGATTAACTTTTAAAATAAATATATTTTGTTAACTCCATTCCAATATAATTGGCTTCCTTTGTACATTTTTTGCATCCATGAAGGTTATGAACTCCAGCCCCAAAAGATAACCAGTGAAAAGGGCTGCCTGTGGATGTCCATTGTTTACCCAGAAGAGCTATATTCCAGGATGCACATTCAGGTTTATACTCCTTTATTATTCTTGCCATTTCTTTTGGTTTCAAAGAAGTCTTGAATTCATCTGAGATCTTGAATACCTTCTAGTATTCAAGTTCTGTTCTAAAAAAAAAACTTACCCTGATTGGAGAAGGAGAACTGGCTTTTCCCCCCTTGGACCCAGGAGTCACATATCCTCATATTCCTGGGAGCTGAGACTTAAAAGGCAGCAGTTTTGCTGGGTGGGAAAACCTCAGTTCTGATTGGAGGCCTTCCCTCTTCTTTGCCTGGTTTCTTTCTATATCAAGAGCTTTTATCAAACTCTTAATATATGTATGGCTCCACGTTATGGTCATGTTCTGTTGAAACAACTAGGTTTCCTATCACATAAATCTCCAGTATAATTTATCTTTAGAAATTATTGTAGTACCTTGAACAAGATAAAAACATAAAACTTCACCAAAAAGCCTTAACAGTTACTTGAAGTGGCAGGAAGTAACTGGTTTGTCTCTCTTGCAATCATGGAATTTCAGATATAAGGGACCTCAGTGGTCCCTAGTCCAACTCATATCTAAACATGAATCTACTGTTGATCCTTAAAAAGTCTTAAATTATTTTCCTGAAAATTTAAGCTTTTTCTAAAAAACCTGAAGAACAACTAAGACTTTTTAACAAAATGTATAATCTATAGCAAAAGCTGGGCAATTAAGAGAGGCCCATTACCCAGATTCTTCACTCTAGGTCCAAAAATAAGGGAACTTGTTTTACTATTTGTTATGAGGCTTCCCCCCACCTTTTTTCTAATGGGGTAGATGGGGGCAAGGAATAAATGCCCACTAACCCAAATAAACAAACAAACAAACAAATAAATAGGTAAATAAATGAGGGCCTAAATCCAGCAATGACTATGCCTGAGAAGAAAACTGGTTTGGGATGGTAGTCTGTGCTTACTGTTCTGAATTAGAAAGCTCTCCAAATAAAAGGAACTAGCACTAGACAAGAAGATCAGAGGTCCACAATCTAAGTAGTTTTCCAAGCCCATTGCAGACTATCAAAGATTTATAGTTAATTTAGATTCAGTATCACTGAATATTCATGTAACTTTCACTAGATTCATGATATGAAATAAAAACATTAAGGCACTTTGTATAATATCAGATTGCTTTATTATTATTCAAGAGGGAATGCTACACTCTGGCCAATGTTCCTAACTAGAAAATTAACTAAAGCTCCTTTGTCAATGGCTCACAAGATACTCCAAATGCTCTTTTGGCAAAGTACCAACTTCCCCAAGATATGATTTACCAAACTCCAATCTCTTGACAATAAATGGTATAAGCCAATCATATTAAAGATAATATGGCTAAGGATTTCATGCATATAAACCAATACCCTACTCTTCTCTTGTTATTCCTCACCCGAATCTTGTCTGCAAATCATCTTGGCCAAGAAACCACTGAAAGAAAACTAGCCTGGGTTTTTGCATATAAAATCTTTGGCTTTCTATTACCTGAGCAGAAGAAACTGCTCACTAAGTAGTACTCCTCCTCCGGAAAGAATGCTGCTGTTGACATCATTGGCCATTTCTTCCAGATGTTACATCAGAGCCAAGGTTCTATGACAGCTGTGTGTGTATGTCCTTTCCATGTCTACTGTCCTAGAACCTCACTCAGACAGAAGCTTTGAGGAATTCAGAGACTAGATTTCAGCAAGAATTCATTATTAGACCATAGGGACCATATTATATTCTGGATTAAAAAAAAAACACCATGTGATAGAAAGAAGAACAGGGCAGGATCAAGATATCTGTATCTGGTGGCAGCAGAAAGGTATTTATTCTACCCCTTTCCATTTCCTTATCTAAAAAATGAGTAAAAAGTTGTTTTGGCTACTTCAGAGGGTTCTTGTAATTTTACTAGTAAGCAAATCTCTTTGCTATGAAATAGGAGCTATTCGTCAGCTGTTAGATTTAAATTAATATCCAATAACTCCAAGTATTATATTTTATAAAGTTTATTAATAATCACTTGAAGTAGAAGAAATAAAAGAATAAAAGTAAAAGTCTGAGCAAAAACCACATGAGTGAAACCTCCTGCCTGCACTCACCCAACCTCTACAAACTGTGTTCCCCGGGGGAGGGGGAGAGGAGAGAAAAAGGGCAGAGCTACACTCAAAATATATCTTCCCTACATTAGCATGTAATATGAGAAGGAACATGGGAAGCTGGGAAAGAGTGTTCTAGGGAGCAAAATTCTAATTACACACAGCCTAGCCCAGTGCAAGAATCATCTGCTGGAAAAGGGATTAAAGAGTAACGGTTACTTTATTACACACAGAAAAAGAATGATGTGGCTCTTCATAATCTAACAACTTAAGAGGAATGCATTTTGGTGAAGACCTGGGATGGCTTATAGCCCCTTTAGATATCTATCAGCAACCCTCAATGTTAAGCTGCAGAACAGAAAGTGAGAAAGCAGATTTTATGTTCATATGATCATTCTTGTTTATTGAGGTCTGTTTATTCTCAATGATGCTTTTTCCTTCAAGTAAACAGAGCAGGCATAAATATCTATAATAAATTTATTGTCTTACAAAAGTCATTGTCTAGAAATATGGGGATACAAGAAAAGATGTTTGCAGTCAAGTGCCTGGTGGTCAGCAGCCAGTATAATTCAGAAAGGGGATGGGATGAAACAAGTGATTCCATACCCACATCATGACAAAACCTTCATAACCGATGTTAAAGCTTTAAACCCAAAATGAGTTGTGTTCTCAAGCCCATTGCAAAAGATCAAAGTTGTCTAATTAACACTGATTCATCATCACTGAATATTCATACCACTTTCACTAGAGGTACATGATATGAAGTGTAGTCAAAAATTAATACATTAAATTGTTATATAGGTAAATAATATATTTAACATTGTCTTAGTACTGTAGTGTCTAAGGCACTTTCTGTAATGTCAAATTGCTTAACTATTAACCAAAAGAGAATGCTAAATATTCACTGTAACACTGTTTAAAAGGGAAAAGGGGAAAAAGAAAGGATTTATATTCACTGGCATGTTAACATTCAGGAAAATAGGTATTCATTGCTGAGCCTCTAAACCACTGACAAACTTGGAACAAGCCTCAGACATTAAAAAACCAATGTTCCCCTTTTGGGCTCCAAAGCCATGGCTGGAATTCAAAGTCAGCACCAGAGGCTGCTTACTCCTAAGGAGCAGGAAGCACTAACACACAAAGGGTTCTGGAGCCTCATCCAGTAGTCAATAAGTTAATGTCTTCTTGGAAACTCAGCTGCAAAGTTTGGACCATCCTTCTGCACAGACCAGTTCTAACTAAGAAGAGTCTACGTGTCTAGATTCAGTGTCACACCCGGAGCGGCAGAGCCACCCTCAGGGGATGCTGCAAGTTAACCAAAGCCAAGGCTACTCTCCCCTTCCCATTCTCTTCCTTTTAGTACTTCCAAAGCCCTTTTCACAGTTTGCTCACTGAGACAGTGTTGATCACAATATGAGAAAAAAATGAAAGCTACAGGTGCCATTTGGTCTTCACACTGTTCTAAGGGAACTGACACAGCTGAGAAGCCAAGGGCCACATGAACGTAGGAGAAGCTAAGTTAACTGTCTGTACAACAGAAAGCATGCATAGTAACAACCAAGGGTCTGCCCCAATAAAAGGGTCTGGGAATGAAGGATCTGAGGTTTCCTTAAAAACAAAAACAAAAACAAGAAAAACTCTTCAGACAGCATTTTAGGAAATGGCCTCCTGAAGAATATTTGGAAAATAGATGCACTGAATAGATGATCCTGTTTAATATACATGTAAATATGCTCTTTATATATATGTATATAAAAAGAGCATTTGTACCTATATTTGAAGCAGGGTATATTATGGGGAGGCTAGAGAGCCTTAAGACACAATTGACCTTTCAGTAAATAACCTTGTAATCTGCCCATTTCCTCTGCTGATTAGTAGCCACAAGGCAGACTGGTGGTCAGGAAAGTCCTTGTTTACCCCATGGTATCACAGCGGGCTCTGGCCCTCTCTTTACTCCACTGGTGCAGCTGGCATCTCATTGACATCACTAGTTTTGCTCTCTGTATCATCATCTGAGAGTTCAAGGGATGCTCCCTCAATATGTAGCTGGCGCCTGCTGGATCGACTGGAAGAAAAGGTGATTGGGCCTCCTCTCCTGGGTAGGAAAGAGAAAGAGTCAATAGTTGGAATGGGGGGTCAGGGGGTGAGGGGGACAGTAACATGCTGAGACCTCTGATTCTGCTGGTTTTGGGCTTGGGAATTATGCATGTGTACACAGACGGAGTCATTCCAGTCAATTCACAGAAAGCTGTCTCCTTGAGGTAAATGCCTTAGAACCTATGCTGGGTCCTGAGACAGAAGGACTAAGTAAATTCTGCCCTTTTAGAGGAACCAGGACGGAATGTCGTATGAAGGTATACCACTGCCTACAAAGGGGTGATACTAAACTACTGGATTTTTTCTTGGCAGCGGGGGAAGATAGGACACACAAATAGTTTCAAGTGGCTATGATGGATAATCTGTACAGTAAAAATCTTTACTCTTAATAAGCATGCTGCTAACCAAGTTATTTCTTCTCTCCCCGGGGCATGCCAAATGCACTATGGAAAACAGACAGGCAATAGGCAGAGCTGTGACAAAGCCTGGCTATAGATACTGTAGAATAGATGCTACTAACTAATGCATTCCCTTCATCTGGTCAATGATCCTGTCTTCACTGAGACCTAAGAGGACATTCAATCTAGTTTCTTCTTTTATTTTTATGTCCATATTTAATTAATAGAAAAAAAATATCTGAACTGAAAGGACAAACTACAGGATCTGTTTCTCGTTTAATCTTATTAGGAGTTAAAAGATGCTAAACTGTGCAGTATAGGTCTTGAAGAGACGAATAAGGAAATATGACAGCTGAGTCACAATCCCCTCATCTCTCCAGGTCTCCCATGGACTAGATGACCTTCCAAGGTTCTTGCCCTGATGTAAGGTTACTCGTCAAAATCTTAAAATCATCAGCTCTAAGTAACCTGACATAGAGCTATGGACCCTAATGGGGCTGCAGAGTCCAGGAGTCTGTACAGACACTGAGCATCCTCATTCTGATTTCCCACAAAACACAAAGCAAGATTTGGTATAAAAATCAGTCAACATAACTCACAAAAAGCTTTATACACAGATTACTCTTTTTCAAATCTGGGCATATGTTGTGGTTATGAAAATAAAAAAATACTTTAAAAGCAGTATTCCTTCTAGCTGTTTGCCATCTTGTTTTCTCAAATAATAGATAGTTGTACTATCAGTACAATGTAGGGGTCTGAGAAATTGTTTGAAGTTGAAATGGGCTTGCCCTACAATGACAAAGAGCCACTGATAAAGAATATGATTTTAAGAGAACATTAAAAAGTTTCAATTCAAGACTCTTCTTAGTTGTGTGGCCTTGGGCAAGAATTGCCCTGACTACCTCAAAGCTTTTGCAAGAATCAAATTTATTAACAGATTTATGATCTTAAGGTGCTACATGAAGAAGTTTATCATTATTAAATAGGAATGTCCAAATTCTAAAAAGTTTATTGTGTGTATGAAATCCTACTTAAAAATAGGGTGTTAAGGTGTTTATAAAGAAATTCAAAATAGTGATGAGATGTTTAGATTACAATGGTCTCAGATGTAATAAAATCAGGCCACAGTCTGAATCAGGCCAAATAAAGCTCTCTGGACAGATGATAAATAATTTTGCACATGCATCTTTGGTCAATGGATTTAAAACAAACACAAGTATGTAGCAGTCTTCCTGCCGTGAGAGCCTCCCTTCCAACACTCAGAGAGAGAAGTGCCACACCAGGGACAACCGTGCCGTAAGCCTGTGCTCCACAATGCATCTGAGTGCCAGTATCTGTCAGGAAATCTGCCCATTTCACATCTAACACAAACTTTTCCCAGGAGTACACTAAGTGTGGTCTCCTCATAGGCTCTGCTTTGTGTTCCCTTTACATTTTCTTTAACCTTGCGATACTGAGAGCTTACATGGTGTACAATGTGCTAGATATGCATTCCCTATATGAGATAGCAGCTACCAACTTTAAGCCGGAATTTGAGAAGAGCCACCTGGCTCTGGGACTCTGCTAAAACCCCAAATTGTCTCTATCTATTGACCTCAGTCTGTTTTTCAGAGTGCTGACTTCCCGGCTCAGGCCTTCATTGGCTTCTATGGCATCATCCAGTTCACGCTGGAGTTTGCGCCTTGAGGCGTTGGCACGAGTGGCCTCTTCTTCAGCTTCCTCCAACTGACGTTTGAGCTGCTTCATTCTGGCATTGGCCTTCTCCATCTAATTAAGTGAATTCATCATACATAGTTAAATAGGAAAATGTCTGAGTGAGAGTGGTGAAAAAATGACCCCCCACAATTCAGCCTCATTCTGAACTTGAATTGGAAGGAGGGAGGGATTAAGCCTACTCTGTGCATACACAAATTTAATAACCCCTATGTAATCTGCACTTTGGGTAACTTGGGCTGGAACTTAGGCTAGGAGCCTGCAGAGATGTCTTAATATTATCTTGCTTTCAGAGGAAGGAGAGGAGTCAAGGTTTCCAAGTTTCTGATCCATTTATTTCAGGTTGTTATGAGGCACTAATCAAATGGTGACCATGAGAGCAGCTACTGAGTATAAATATTATCAGTTATTTCCATGGAAGTAACACCACAGGGTAGGGACAAGGAAAGAGTGAGGAAATGACCACTATCAGCCCACAAGAATTCATGACAGTAATACTTTCAAGAAATGGAAATCTGAGTTTTGATGTGAGGAAAAGAACCTATTTGTTGCCTGTTCAGAAATCCTGAGGTAGGTTCATATTTATATGTTTGTAATCAGTGAATCTTTATTTATTTTTTGGGGGGAGGGGAGTTACTGACCCTTCTTAACATCATCAGTCTGACCTATTCAATTAATTCCAATGGCTCCCTATTGCCTTCAGAATCAAATATAAAATCCTGTTTGGCTCTTAAAACCTTCCATAATCTGGCCCCTGTCTATCTAATACAGTCTTCTTAACCCTCATTCTCTCCCTTTCCTAGCTGTTCCTCCACATAATTTCCTGATGCCCCGGTGTCTTCAGTGGATGTTGTCCATTCCTGTAATACTTTCCCTTCTGTCTCCATCTCCAAGTTTCCCTGGCAAAAGTCCCACTTTCTATAAGAAAGCTCTCCCAGACCTTCTTAATCTCACTGGTTTCCCTTTCTATAGATCTTATTTTGTGATACTGGGCAAGTCATTTAACCCCCATTGCCTACCCTTACCACTATTCTGACTTGGAACCAATAGACAGTATTGATTCCAAGATGGAAGGTAAGGGTTATTAAAAGTGAAAAAAGAAAAGTCAACAAAACAAGAGGAACTGCCCTCAAGCTGGAGGATCATGGAGAATTTCTATCAGAGCACTCTTTTTTAAAAAAGAGCTCATGAGGATATCTGTATTAAAACATTTGGAAGCAGATTTGTATTTGGTTTCTTTGCCTCACCTTGCTAAACATCTCAATTGGGTTCTTAGATGGTTATTAAATATTTATACCGGGGCAGCTGGGTAGCTCAGTGGATTGAGAGCCAGGCCTAGAGACAGGAGGTCCTAGGTTCAAATCCGGCCTCAGACACTTCCCAGCTGTGTGACCCTGGGCAAGTCACTTGACTCCCATTGCCTACCCCTTACCACTCTTCCACCTATAAGTCAATACATAGAAGTTAAGGGTTTAAAATAAAAAAAAATAATAAAAATATATTTATACCTAACAAGGTTGTTGTTGGGGAAAGTGCTTTGCATATTTCAAAATTTTATATGAATAAGCCTCCATTCTACATGTGTATATAAGGAAACATTTCCCATGCTTTACACAGTGCCTGGCACCTAGGAGGAGCTTAGTAATTGCTTGTTTCATTCCCTTCACTAACATACTTCACAGCCTCTCTATTATAGTCTGAATTGTGGCTAAAGATTCATATAGGCCACCTGCAGATGAGTCTCTGATCTGAGCTGGAATTGGACTTCCCTCAAACGAAAGGCATGTTGTTAGTCCCTGGCCTTGTAGAGCCTTTCCAGCTGAAGTGCACTGTGCTGGCAGCCAGAGTCACCTCCGAATCACTACGGATGTGACTGACATGTTGCTGGTGTCACACCAAAAAAAGGTAAGCCATCGTCCCCATCCTCTAGAGCAGTGAAGGGCAAACTTTTTAAAGAGGGGCCAAAGGAAAGGAAATGCTCATCTGTCAGTCTGTTTCGAAGTTTCATTGTATTGTGTCCTACTCATTGTATTTGTCAGATTAGGAATAATGTCGTGAGGCCGGATAGAACATTTCAGGGGGTCGCACTGGCCAGCAGGCTGTAGTTTGCCCATCAGTGCTCTAGGAGTTTAAGGAAACCCAAGAGGTGGTGAGAGAAAAGGAAATGACTATAGTTTAGTTTGGGACAGGGGAAACAGAAGAATAACAATGAAGTATTGCATCGTGGCATCTCACAGAGCAGTAGCACAATGTCTGAAGGGCTCGTGGATAAGGTGCCAACAGCCTCCACCATGAATTGATGAGACACTAGTCTGGGACTAGTCAGAAACAGCATCCCTCTCCCCAGGTCCATCTCACCTGCTCTTTGTACTGATCTGCATGTCGCCGCTCATCTTCTACCTGCATGAAAATCTCTTTTAGCTTCTTCTCTGTACGACGAACAAGCTTGTTGGCTGCTGCTCGTTCCCTGTGAAAACAGCATATAATGGTACCTACCTTCCTGAATTGTTAGGGGGAAGCAAATAATATTTGCCAAGTGCTTAGCACAATGCCTTGGAGATGGAAGCTTACTGGACTCAGGAAACCACCCCAAAACCAGTTTGGTTTAGCCTTTGATGTGGAGTCCTCATTAGAAGGACATGGGGGGAAGTGAAGTCCCACATAAGCAGAGGCTCTTACTTGGCTTCCTGCTCCAGCTGTTCTTCCATCTGCACAATCTTGGCTTCCAAAGCAGAGATGGTGGTCTTGAACTTGGACTTCACTGAGCCCTCCAGCTCCTGCAGTTTGGCCTTGAGCTCCTTGCTCTGTCTCTCCAGCTGCTGGCGGGCGCTCTCGCTCTTCTGGGCAGCGCTTCGCTCTCCAGCCAGCTCTGAATTGAGGGTATCCACCTGCAGGAGAGGGAAGTTGCTATTCAAGGTTTGGCCTTGCTCTCTGAGCAGACAGGGAAAAGGGGCCTCCCCTAGTGTGACATAGCAATCTCTGGTGACCAGCTTACCTGCAATGTGGCCTTGCGAAACCGGTCGTTAAGAAGTTCCATGTTGCTCTGCTCTTCCTCCAGTTCCTCCTCCAGTTGTGCGATACGGGCCTCCAGGCGCCGTTTCTCATCCAGCAAAGAGGATCTAAGGGACAGAGGGTCAATGGGGTAGTATGCCATCAGTGATAAAGAATGACAGCCCAACATGGAGGCATTTGGTAGCACTTTGTAAGGAGAGGGGACTCTGGCCCTTTCTTTCCTTAATAACAATATGAGAAGGTTTGAACAGATGATCTATGGTTCTTCTCTGGTTTTGAAATTTTAAGAACAATTTACATGATAACAACTTTAAAAAAAACCAAACACAAATGTGAAAAAAACCTCTGAACTTATTATTAATGCAGTGATAAATTACAACCCCAGAGGAACAAAGACGCTCATGTCATTCAGTTTCTGCCAGAGCTGGCAGAATGCAAAGTCCAGACCGAGACAGGTATATCTGGACATGCCTAATGTATTTGTTTTGCTGTACTGTGTTGTTGTTTTCTAAAAATTATTTTGTTAAGGAAGGTCAGTGGGAGAGATATAATAAATGCTATAAAATTGATTTTTTAAAAAGCTACATGTTTTTATTTTCAGTGTCACAATGAAATAGAGCATAAATTAAGTCCCTATGGGATAGGAAGAAGGCTCTTTAAAAAGTCTATTTATTCAGGGCAATGATTCAGGATCTTTAAATGAACCAAGCTTTATTTTTTGTTTGTTTTTTAAACCCATACTCTCTTAAGAGTCAGACAGAAGAGCAGTAAGAGTTAGACAATGGGGGTTAAATGACTTGCCCAGGGTCACAAAGCTAGGAAGTGTCTGAGGCCAGATTTGAATCTAGGACATCCTGTCTCTAAGCTTGGCTCTCAATCCACTGAGTCAAAAGATCCTTTATGAAAAATGAATCCAGAGGGATAATTTCCAAGAACTTTTAATTTCTAAAACTTATGGATTTTTATAGATTGAAAATAGAAGTTGCTTTTTGATGTTAGTATATAAGGCAGACTGAATATACTCAAATCAATTGTTTATTGAGTGACCATGTGTTAGGTACAATCCCAAATACAGCAGCACATTAATGACAGTCACTGAATCACAGAACTACTTAGTGGCAGAGTGGGACTAGAATCTTGACTCCTGATCCAGTGATTTTTTTGCACAAATGTACCATCTAGCTAAAATCCAAACAGAAATCATGGTTTTGAGGCTCATCAATAAAGTTAATCACTAATAGGGCTTATCATCTAGACTACCCAAATGAATACAGCTGGGTTTTGTCAGTAGTTCCTAAATCTTTCCTGTGAAGGGATGGGGATAAGTATTTGACTCACTTCCCAGAAGCACTGTTGGCTATTTCATCAGCAAGTTCATCTCTCTCTTGTTCAGCATGTCGACGGGCTCTTTCAGAAGAGGCAAATTCCTAAAAATGTTCAGATTAAGATATTTTTAGAGTTTTAGCATTACCAAAGTTTTCTTCAAACAAGAAGCCCAATTAGCAAGCCTCAGACTATAAAACTATAAAACATAACACATGCAAAAATCCATCCCTGAAATCTGTCTGAAAAGGTCTGAAACCTTTCCAAACAGTAGTCTATTAAGTAGCTAAAAATAATTACACCATTCAAAGGGAGGCCCAAGCTTACATTATTTAATAGTAAAATGTGTAGTCTTCCTTTTGTATATGCTAAAATGAAGAAATGAAAATGTCTCAAATCTATGTAATATTAGCTGAATGTATCAGTAAGAAAATATACAATCATGGCTTTCAGCAATTCTGACTCAGTTGGAAGTGTTTAACACTCAATCCCTAGATAGCACAAACTACAAATCACCATCATCTATTAGCCAGATGTTTAACTTTTAACATATTGAAGATACTATGAAAGTTTTAAAATAACCAGGTTACAATATCTTACTCTGTGTAATGGGGTTTCTTTACAAAAAGAAACTGAAAAAAAGCACAGATCACACCCTGGTTTTATATCATCCAAATTCTGAAGAAAAGTATAGCCTATATTCAGATCAATACTGGAAACAAAATGGGACTATTTGGAAAAGCTCTATCTAGGACTTCATCTGACCTCTTGTAGTTGAAGTATTTCTGCTTCAAGGCTTTTCAATTTTTTTTCATTTTCCTTGGACTGAGCAAAGATCTCATCACGGGATGCACGAGCTTCTTCCAATTCACGCTGGTAGTCTTTCATTTGTGCCTGTTTTTAAGAAGAGTATTTTGGGAAGCAATTTTGATGGATAGAATGAACATAATGAGAAAATCCCTAATATTAAGTAGTAATAAAGATGCAGAGGTTCAAATATTTCTTCACACATTATTAAATATTTGCCACTGTTTCACTTTTCCCAAAATAATGTCACCAAAGGCCTAAAGAGCCTGGCAAATGAGGAAATGGCATTGGGTCACTGAAGCCTGCCAGGTTTGCTGCACCTTCAATTGGGGATAAGCCTATTATGCATGGGTAAGCAGGAATGCATGCATTTTGGGGGGGGAGTATGTGAGGAGGACCCTCCTAAACTCAACAGGTGTTTATTTGTTTTGTGCCAAGTTACTTGCCTGGTCCACTTGGCATGAGAACAGGTTTTTTTCCTGCAATGAGCTGATGATAATTATTTTGTCTATATATGTCATTGATAGTATTAGCAAACTAAATTACCTTTAAGGTTTGCAAATATATACACATTATATACACATTATCTCATATAATTCTCACAACAACTCTATGAAGTAGGTGCTATTATTGTCTCTTAATTCAGATATGACAAACCTGAGGTCAAAGGAGATTGAAAGATTTGCCCAGAATCAAAGTAAGTATCCTAGAAGGGACTTGAGCCCAGAACTTCCTGATTCCTAGCCAGTCACTCCTACCTGCTGTACCTGATTGCTGCATATCTGGAACAATGATATTCTAACCAAAATGAGCCACTGGGTGGTGAATGATCTGGGTTCACATACCTGAAGTTTTCGAAGCTGCTTGATCACTTCATCCCTTGCCTTATTTGCAGTCTCTATTTGTGCCTCAAGATCCTTCAGGTCCATTTCCATTTTCTTCTTGGAAGCAACTGCAAGAGCCTTTTGCTTACGCTCATCCTCCAATTCTGCCTCAAGCTCACGCACCTAAATGGGTTTATACTTGGTTAATATACACATAAGAGGATGGTTTCTCTCATACTTTATAATGATTCTTATCAGCTGGGTAGATGGAATGGAAACAGAATTATTATCAAGATTTACAGCTATGATTGTGATTCAAACGGATTTTTTCTAGCCTACCTGCTTGATCAGTAGCCTCTTCTTCTCTTCATTCTGTTCATCTCTGGCCTGCAAATCTCTCTCAAATTGGGCTTTCATGGCTTGCATATTGACTTCTAGACGAAGTTTAGCATCTTCTGTAGCCTGAAGTTCATCTTCCAGCTCCTCCAACTGTGTCTTCATTTCTTCAACCTGCTGCTCTAAGGCCCGTTTGGATTTTTCAAGTTCGTGGACCTATGCCATAAGGGTACATAGAATTAGATAGAGATTATGGGCTAGATGTAGCCCCAGAAGTTGCTGAGTTGAAAGAATTAATTTCAGAATTTGGCTCCAGTCTACTTTCCTAGGTTTATTTCATTTTACTTCCTTGTTCTTCACAACACTTGCTATTTCATCTCCAATTTCTCTGTCATTGTATATGTTGTCTCATATGCCTAGAATAGGACCACCATCTGCAGGTGCCATCTCCTAAGTAAAGCCTTTCTTGAACCATGGACCTGTTAGTACTCTTCCTTTTATCAAATGATCTTCTGTTTATTTGTCTGTTTACACATTGTGCCTTTTGTTTTGTAATGTCTCTTTATAGTTCTATATAGGCACAACTGATATATAGGTCTTTAATTTGAACATTTCAATAAATTAAAGAAACCAAACTATGAGGCCTATGCTATGTCACAAGCTGTTTGCCCGCTCTCCCACTTCATTGGATCCATGGTAGAGACAGAGAACTCCATACAAATTGATGCAAATTCCAAATTTATGAAGAAGCCTCTGTATTTAGATCTGATCTCTCCACAGGCTGCCAAATGGCAAGTATTTAATCTCAAAAGTCAGTTGCTTTTTACTGAGGTGCTATGCACTGGTTGACGTTGTAAGGTTTAGGAACAATTATCTACCTTGAGTTGGAGTTAGTGCTTAAAATTTTGGTTTTAAGAGTTTCTTGCTTGAGAGTCAAGAAAGGGTGTCTTTCGATCAATAGACATTCATTAAGTTCCTACTTTCTGCCAGGCACTGTGCTAAGTGTTGGGGATACAAAGAGAGGCAGAAGGAAGTCCTGCCCTCAAGGACACTCTAGGCTGGTGATGGCAAAACTTTTAGAGGGGTGGGTAATATGAAAAATGTCCTCAGGCACCCATGGAGAGGAGAAGGGGAACAGCCCGGCCCTGTGCCTCTCTGGCTTTCTAGTAATGAACTCTGGCCCACTCTGTTGGGGTGACTGCATTTCGTGGAACAAATCTCATGTCACTGAAATGAAGAGTATATGGCAAATAAGAAATAAAGAAAAATGGGAAGGCTAAAGGAGCCTAAGTTATAAAGGGCCTTGAATGCCAAATGAAGGATTTATATTTGATTCTGGAGGCAATAGGGAGCTACTGAGTTTTGAAGTGAATTTAAATGACTGAACTTGCACTTTAGGAAAATCACGTGTGTAGCTAAAAGTAGAAAACTATTTGGAAAGGAGAGTGGGGTCTAGCAGTATCTTTTAATTATAGAGCAATAATCATCAAAACAATCCAGTATTGGTTAAGAAACAGAGAGGTTGATCAGTGGAATATATAAAAGCAAGTGAGCATAATAGCTTAACATTTGATAAACCAAATCATCTCAGTTATTGGGGGAAAGACTCATTATTTGATAATACTCTTGGGAAAGTGGAAAACGGCCAAGTAGGAATGAGAGGTATAGATAAACATCTAATATCAATGTGAACATCAGATAGGTGTGACTTTGACATAAAGGTTATCAATATAAAAAAATTAGATGAGCAAGGAGTCATTCTCCAATTAATAAATGGCCAAAAGGCATGCTCAGATGGTTTTTCAGGGAAGAAATCCAAACCATCGATAACTATTAAAAAAAATGTTACATCACTAATAGAGAAATGCAAATAGAAACAATTCTGAAATTCTACCTCATACCCATCAGATTGGCAAAGTTGACAAGGAAAAGAAAAAGAAAATGACAAATGTTAGAGGAATTATGGGAAAAGATACATTAAGGTACTGTTGGTTGAGCTGGTCCAGATATTCTGAAAGGAATATGGCACTATATCCTCAAAATCATTAAACTCTACACATTCTTTTACCAAGTGATACTACTAATAAGTCTATGTCATTAAAAAGATTAAAGAAAGAGGAAAAGGACACAATTGTACAAAAGTATTCATAGCAGCTCTTTTGTAATGGCAAAGAACTGAAAACTGGGGGGGGGGGGGATGCCAATCAAAGAAAGCTGAACAAGGTATGGTACATGAATGTGAAGGAATATTACTATGCACTAAAAACAATGAAAAAAATGGTTTTGGAAAAATTTGGGAAGATTTTTATGAAGAGATATAGAGAGGTATAAGTAGAGCCAGGCAAACAACTTATAAAATAGCAATAATGTGGTACAAACAACTTGAGAAAAATTAGGGACTCTTGAACAATACAATGAGAGATCATGATAAAAGATGCCACCTATTTTATGAAGAGAAGTGATGGACACAAGATTGTATGCATGTATATATCCATGTGTGTATGTGTACGCATACTTGTATATATGTATGTTTGAGACATGACCAGGGCAGGAGATTTGTTTTGTTTAGCTAGACAGATTTATAACAGGCATTTTGCTTTTCTTTCTCAGTGTGGAAGGAGATAGTGGGAGAGATTTTTTGGTGATTGAAAAATAATTTTTAATTAAAACAACAAAAGCAAAAATATCTCACTTTGCTTCCTAGATAGTGCTGTCATTTTAGAAATATGAAACTTACATTTTTCCCAACATCATCCTTTGAGCTCATTAAATCTTCCATATCAGTACGCAGCTGCTTATTCTGTCTCTCAAATTCCTCCTTTGCTTCTAAAGCTTCTTCCAGGGCTCGGGCCAAGGAAAGAGCTTTAGTCTCTTTCTCTCTTGCCTCTGCTTCAGCCCGATCTCTCTCTTCTGCATATCGAGCAGAAACATTTTTTTCTTCTGCCAGGAGCTGCACATGGCAATACAATGAAAGGTATTAAAATGTACTTCCACTTCCTGCCAACTATTACACAAATGACAATTAACAAATGAATTATAAGATCCTTTCTATAGGATCAAGTTTAGATGGCGACACAAGTTACCTACTTGGTCAAACTTCTTCTGCTTTTTCTCTAAGTTGGAGACAATCTGGCGCTGATGATCCAGATCCACCATTAAGTCATCAAGCTCTTGCTGTAGACGTGTCTTGGTCTTCTCAAGCTTGTCATAAGCCAGTGCCTTCTCCTCTAAGCGCTGACTCAAGGCCTCTATGTCTTTTAGAAGCTTCTTCTTATTCTCTTCCAAGCTTTCAATTGTCCCTAAGTCATCATCTACCTTTTTCTTTGTATCAGCCAACTATATTTCATATGGAAAAGAAGGTGCTGTTACTTAAAGAATCCAAATGCAAATCAATATCTGAAGGATCAAAATATCACAAAGAGAAAGTATTTAAATTGAAGTCAATGAGGTAAAATTTAAATTTAAAATGTTTGTATTTGTTTAACTACATAACAAATCAGCTGTAAATAAAATTTAAACTGTAAAAACCTAGAATTTATTTTCAGGAATCTGGTTAGTAGTCAATAATTTACAAAATTTAACTAAATAATTCATACAATTCACTTATTTTTATGTCTTCATTTAAAATATTCCCAGCATTGTATTAGAATGATCTAGGTCAAAAGAAAAACAAAAGATGTTTTAATTCTTAATTTAGTACAACCCAATTAACTGCCCCAAATGAAGCTGAAACAGTTCCGTTTCCATGTGATATGACTGGCATGAGGTTATGTAGTCAGGGCAGTAATGCTATTGTCTTAAAAAGAAAAGCACAGCACACCTGTGAGTGCAAGACTAACACTTGCTTTTCCAGGCTCTTCCTGGCCTCTTCTTCCTCCTCCTGCTGCTCCTGAAGGTTGTTCTTCTCCTCCTCCAACTGCCTGATCCGACTACTGAGGTTCAACTTCTGGCGTGTCTCCTCCTGAAGTAGCTCCTATTGGAAAAGCCAATATGTTATGGCAAGCATTCAATGTAGAACAGTTTAAGTTTAGAAAATTCCAGTATTCCAATTTGCAATGAACTGGACACACTCTGTCTTAAACTGAAACAACAGAATTGTGTAACAGATTTAAAATACAGCCCAAAACTTTTTTATTTTATTGTATGCCAGAAAAATGAACAAAAATTCTATCTTTTTGCCTACTGTCAACTTCATTTTCTCTGTTTTGTGCAAAAGCTGCAAGTTTTTATTTCAAGACTACACAATATGAATAATTTACCATTGGTTAATCCAAATTTCAAAGATAAAATGACTTCCTGATTTTTATATAACAAAAATTATATTTCTCCAATGTGTAAATACAAGATGATGGCTATATAATTAGATCACAAAGTTCCTGACAAAAAGAAACTAATCACAGTTACCATACCAAGGCCATTTCTTTGGCCTTAAAAAAATCTGCCTTCTATAAGAACCAGCATCAAATGCTATTAAGGATGTGTGTACATGAATGTGATCATGTAAGAGACAGCCAAACAACCAGACACTCTGTATTGTTTTGGGTCAACTGTGCTGACATTTTGGGAATTATCCAGATCATACCTACTACTCTATAGAAATCAAAAGACAAGATAATACAAATTAGAGATATTAAGCTGCCTTTAATTTTTTGGTTTATGCAATTCAAGGACTAGTGTGTAATTCATTTATATACTAATATTTAAAAGGAAAAATTTTATGAGTAGACTTTTGTTCCTACAAATGCACCTGTGTATCCTGTAGCTGTGACTCAAGACTGGCTGCATCTTTGGCAAATTTAATGCCCTTCTTCTCTGCTTCTTCCAGGAGGGTTGTGACATTATCCAATTCATTCTGTAGGCAGGAATAAAAATTCAAATTCAGCACAACAGTAAGCAGATTAAAAATGTCAACAAATATCTTAGATTCCCTAAGCAGGATTTATGAAAATATGGAAAAGAATTACACAGGATGCAAGGCAGGTAGAGAGAGACTAATCTATACTTAGCATAAGTATTGAAATAATGAAATTAAGAGCCATGGACCACGGTGATAAACATCTAAGCATACTAAGCTATTTTTAAGAACAGAAATTTTATTTCCTAGAGGAAGAAAGGGTAAACTCTTTTCAAGTATTAAAATTTCAACACTTACAAGTTGTAGCAATCTTCACATCTCTTCCTCAAAAATCATAGCACATCACCAGAGCATTTTTATATTAGTTTTTTTTTTTAAAGGGAAATGGCTAATGTTTTTTTTAAGGGAAATGGCTAAATTTGGGTTTGAAGAATGAAGGCTTTCTAACTTACCTGGAGCTTACTGGCCTTTTCAGCAAGTTCTACCCGAAGCCTATCTCCTTCTGTAACCTTGGCGTGCAATTCCTGTACCTGAGCATCTAGTTTCTTTCTCTTGTGTTCAGATTCAGCCTTGACTTGCTGTAGAACCTTCACTTCACAGGCCAACTCCTTGTTATCAGTCTCTAGACCTTGCTTGTTTTTCTCAAGATTTACTTTGAACTATCAGACAAAAAAAAAGCCCATGAGTAGAAATTATTTCATAAATGTTTTTATTTTCCACCACTGCATGCAAAACATATTTTCACAAGAAGATTATATTACTCTTTGAGGAGGCAGTTTTATTTCTACATATGAAGACACAGGAACCATATATTATTAATCTGTATATCTCCCTCAGAGTCTTAGAAGAGTATATAACATATACTAGGGGGTAAAAAAGGCATACTGAATACATTCATACTCAGAGAAATATATTCAGTATATATATGTAGAAACTAGGCTAAACTAGAAAACATCCCTGTTTATCTTTGGTAAATGAATTTCTTGCCTTGGACAGTAGATCAAAGACCTTAGAAAAACCCAATAAACACCCTCCAAAAAAGTACATTCTTGTATTTCTTCAGTTTTAAAGATTAAGTATTCCCTCATTTATTATATTGAGTGACACTTTTATCTTGTAGGGTAAATAAAATAAGCATGAGATTTGATCCTTGCCATGAAGAAGTAGACAATTTAACTGGGATAAGAGGAAGACTGATGTATTTAAATTAATGGCATGGAGGCAATTTTAATAAAATGCCAATGTGAGTGGGATAAAGATATAATGACTTTTATTTTGATACAAACTATGTGATAGTAGGACATCAAAATGAACTATGGACGATCGAAGTGGAATATTGAATATGAAGGAAGACAAATAGACACATTAGCACATTAAAAATAAGAATATATCACCTACCATACAATGCTCAAAATGGACATACAACTCTTTAAAAAACAACCTTTACCTTCCCTCTTAGAATCAGAAGAGTGGTAAGGGCTAAGCAATTGGGGTGTGTGTGTGTGTGTTTTTTAAGTGACTTGCCCAGGGCCACATAGCTAGGAAGTGTGAGGTCACATTTGAACCCAAGACCTCTCATCTCTGGGCCTGGCTCTTAATCCCCTGAGCCATCCAGCTGCCCCCTCACAACTCTTAAAGGTTATACCACAAAAAAATAAAAAATAAAAAAATAGGAGAACTAGATTATAAAAGGTCCCTATCTGTTACAGCTGTGGCTAAAAGAAATGTTCTTAATCCAACAAGAGTTAACAAAAAAATAGTACAGAATGAAGAAAGCAAAGTCAAAAGAATATAAATGTCTAAAATGTAAAAAGAGAGAACACTGACAAGCAAACAAATACATAAAGCCAATGTTAGTGACATGCTATACTTTCTGGAAAGACTTAAAATAGATTTCTAGTAAACATGGCTGCCTGAATGTCCTGGTCAAGAAATCCAATAAGAAAATTGAAAAACGTCACTTCTACTACAGGACTGAACATTCAGCTAAAAGCCCACAGAAAAGCAAAATCTGTGCCTGCATAAATTAGTCCCTCCAGCCTGACCAAAGCTTGGAATTGCTCAGAAACGGTACCAGACATGTTAAGTATGCAAGGCTCAGTATCTGGAGGCAGCAAGGTGGCTCAGTGGAAAAAGTGCTAGGCCTGAAGACCTGTTTAAATCTGGTCTCAGACACTCTGTGTGGTCCTAAGCAAGTCACTTGACCTTTTTTAGCTTTAATTCACCGGAGAGGAAAAGATGAACCACTTTGGCTGGTGACTAGAGATGGGACATAAATAGCCTGCAAGGCTATCCTGTGAGGCCCCAGAGAGTAACAACCAGCACAACATGCTCCATCTTGACATGCCAGAGAGGGGGCAGTGTTATTATACAAATAGATGGGACTTCAAAGTACTAATGAAAATGAATGTGGTTATTATCAGACTCTTGGTTATAGGAGACCATTAATTTCTGATTCTCTTGTCAAATCTGTTCTGTTTATCTAGTTCTCTGTTTTTTAGCAAATACCAAATGGTTTGAGTGGAGCTTGCTTTATAATAAAGTCTGAAGACTAGAAATGCTCTTTTCTCTTCTTCCCTACCTTTTTTCTTTATTTCCTTTGATATTATAATCCTTTGTTTCTCCAAACTGAATTGTTATTATTTTATTAAGTTCTGTAAAATATTCCTTTCAAAGTTTGTATATCATTAAAACTTAAATTTAATTTAGGAAGTATATTTATTATCTTGTTTCAACAAAGCCATTAACACTGAATCCCCAATTGAATCTATAAAAATATTTTGTGTGCTTTGATAGATCGATCTCAAATATTTGTGCCTTTTATAGTTATTCTGAATGTTATTACCCTTTCTATTATTAAGTAGAGATGATGTTCATTTTTGTGGGTCTATTTTGTTGCCAGTCACTTTGCTCAAGATATCGTTTCAACTAGTATTTTTTTCACAATTCCTGGAGATTTTAAGTAAAGTACCATGTCATCAACAAAGAGACAGTTTTTATCTCCTATTCACTTGTATTTATACTTTAAATTTTTTTCTCTACTCTTATTGTTATTACTAGAAATACTACATCAAACAACAGTAGGGAGAGTGGTCATCTGGTATATCTCCATTGCCCATAATGCTTGTCTTTGGCATTACTTTCAATTGTAATAAAAAAATATCATAAAATGCTTAGGCTGTGTACAGCTTTTAGCATAAATAAGTATTAAACTTTGTGAAAGTCTTTTTCCATGTGTTAAAATTAAGTAAAAAACAAATTACTTAATTCCCTATTTTATAGACAGTTGGAAAAGCTGGAAAGTAAATTGGCAGAAATTAGGCTTACATTTACATATTATACCATATCTCATAATAAATTCAAAATAAGATACACGACCTTTACATTAAATACCATAAAGAAGTAGATGTTTTACTTTTTATAGTTATAGATATGCAATGTATTCTTTATTTTAAACAAGAGACAGAGGCAATTATAAATGATAAAAACTTGATTACATGAAATTGAAATTAATGCATCTAGATTAAGAAGAGCAATGACTTAACTAGGAAAAAATTCTTTACATCAAAATTTTTTCTGAAAGAAATTTTATATCTAATAGAAATAAAAACACACATACAAGAAAATGGTCAAAGGATATGAACAATTATTAAAAGAATTGTAAAGTGTTAATAACCATGTGAAAGAATGCTCCAAATCACTAAAAACGTGAAAAATGCAAATTAAAAAACCCGAGTTGCATCTCACAAATTGTGACACATGAATGTAATGCACATTACTGTGCTAAAAGACACAACAAATATGAATACAGAGAAGCACAGAAAGCATGAACTAATTTAATTTAGAATGAGGAAAGCATAGTCAAGAAAATAACAACAATGAAAATGGAAAGACCCACCAAAACAAAGAACCAAAAGTGAATATAGCAAATTACAAACTATAAGTAATGCCTCAAAGAAAAATTATTAGACAACAATCCTGTCTCAGTCCTTTCTAGAAGTCCATGAGTGTGGATTATCAAACATAGTTTCAGACTTTTTCAATATATTGATTGATTTTGCTGTTTTTCCCTTTTTTCTTTAAAAATATTATTGTTATTTGGCTCTATGGGAGGGGACAAAAGAAGGTATACTAGAAGAACTTTGGTGATATAAAAACCAAAAGATATCAATAAGAATGCATTAAAAAAATTAATGTAGTAGAGAAAAGAGAAATTCAATTTGTGATTTAGTTTTCATAGACTATAAATGATTGACATTTTTATTTACCCTTTTAGCCTGTTCAAGTTGTTCAGAGAGTTCCTCCAGGGCACTAGCATGTCTCTGCCTTATGTCTTGGATTTGAGCTTCATGATTCTTAGTTTCTTCTTCAATAGCCTTCTTCAGTTCAGCTACTTCCTGCTCACGTTTTGTCCTACAGAAAGCAATTACTTTCTTAGCACATTTAAGAATTGATAGTATAAAAATACTTCTTTTGATAGAAGTTCCTTTGATACTGTATTGTAATAAACTATAATAGAAGGCTAGTTCATCTGGTATTCTATGAGAAGAGTCAGTGTGCTGTGGTGTCAGTCAAGAAAGCTGGGTTCAAATTCCAGGGCTGTATTTTACTATCAGTGTGACTTTGGGCAAGATATTTTTATGGGCCTTTGTAAGATGAGGATAATTATTCCTTTCCTCAACTTAGAACAGAACAACTTAGAACAGAATACGATTAATTTCTGGCCCTATCCCTCAGCCGCTCAATAATTTAGGGGGCCTAGACAAGTTACTTACTCTCTGGGGCTCAGTTACTTTCTCTCTATACAAGAGGATTTCCATCCAGCTCTAAGAATCTATGAGTCTCTAAGCTAGAAATTTCTAGCTGTTGCTTCCTGTAAAATTGTTCATTTTACATCATGTTTTTATTGAAAAAGAGATAAACAGTAAGCTGATACTGAAGATTCATTTAGTATGTGCATTCAGGATATGGTATAGCATATGGTACAAGTTTAGCTTAAATATCCTCTACCGTGTAAACCCAAATAATGAAGATTAGGGCACTGTAGACAATTAGTCCATGTTTGCTGAATTATATGAGCTATTTAAAGGTATAGAGTAGAAATGGACAACCTATACTGCATGAGCCAAAGATGATGCAGAAAATGATATGAGGAGCGTGACAACCATGCTGAAAATGGCATCTTGCACAAAGAACCTACATAGATAACTCCTTGTACACAATTGTCACTTTTTTAGAATGGTGATCCATATAGTTTGAGTAACAATAAGATCATCTTCCATATGGATTAGATTTCAGCTTAAGTACTCTTATTTTCACATTAGTGAGAAAGCCTGAGTAGGGATTAGTATTCTAATTCTTTAAAAAAGGACTAGGCTACAAAATAATGGTGTGTACCAATGAGCATAACTTATCTGTAAAGGAATGCTTCAGTATTTCTTGTAATCTTATTTGGGCTATTATGAAGAAAATATGAGTTTCTGAATTTGTAAAGTCAGGAAGTAATTTTGTTTTTCACATTTGGGTTTTAAGGGATCCTTATTTACTTAAAATGAAAGAAAAAATAAGGAGACTGATTTCTAGGAAGGTTTCTTTATGCCAAATTTTGGTGGTTTTTGATCATAAGTAGTACATGGTTCTATAAATTAAATACATATAATATATACATACACATATTTACGTGTATGGTTCTTATGCTTCTTGTATGTTTTTAAATTGATCATGTAGGGTTAGATATAATTTTCCTTGTACGGATATACTTCCAAATAGCTAGGAAAAGGAGTTTTATATGAACGCTGGCTATTCTTCAACAAGTTGTGCCTTTTCTGTTAAGAATCTTATGAAATGGAAGGTCATCCTACTTGAATAAAAATTATAGACATCCTTGAAAAGGCTAGCAATATCATAAACCAACATATATCTATGGAGTGATATGGTTCTAAAATGGAGTAAAATTGTATCTTTGTCTAAAAAAAAATGCCTTTTTGTGGAATGGTGTTCCATAGAGTTTGAAAAATAATAAGATCATTTTCCATATGGATTAGACTTCACCTTTCAAAGTACTCTTATCTTCACATTTGTGAGGCAGGCTGAGTAGAAATTAATATACCATTAAATAACAAAAAGGCCCTAAGACTCAGATAAGTAGAAAGACTTTTATTGGGTCACATAGGGGTTAAATGGGGCTGGAATGAGAATTCACATTTTCAGAATCTCAATCCAAAGTGCTTATAATACTAAATGTACTTAGGTATATTATTTCACAATCTAATTCTAAGTAAGCTACATATTAACTATTTACTGCATAAAGCATAAAGCATACTGCTAGGTCTAGGGTACCCAGAAACAAAAATGAAAGAGTATCTAATTCACAAAGAATTTACATTCAACAGGAGAGAAATAAAATTCATACAGGTAAGTAGATGGCAGATTATTTGAAAAAAAAAATTTCCTATTTCCTCAAACTGAATGTGATAAAAATTGAACTTTTCTTCCCTCCATACTTTCTCACATCATTTCACTCTCTCATTCAACAATTTTGGTTCAATGGCAGGAATCACTGTTGGTCTCAGAAAGTTTGTCTGTTCTTCCTTCTTGCTTAGATAAGTGTCCAAACCCCTGATCCAGTACCCACATAAACCAACTGATGACTATATGATCAAATTTGTTTCTTTTTTCCCCCTAATCTGGATCTTTCAGGTGGATCTTACTATTTTATATTCATGCCAGTCTCTTTTTTGCTTATATTACTTTTTTTTTTTTGCCTAGAATGCCATCTGATGTTTCACTAATCCAAATTCTACAATTCAGTGAGGGATAAATTAAATTCTATGAGGTATTTTAAAGGAATACAAACATATACACATAAAATTGCTCAGGAAAATGAAAAGCAATTTAGCAGAAACTAGGCATAGACAACATCTAATATCTACTAAGATAGGGTCAAAAAGGGTACATGATTTAGATGTAAAAAGGTGATCATAAATAGAGCATGGAAAAATTTACCTATCAAATCTATGTATAAGAGACAAAGTTAATCATAAATAATGGATAATTTTAATTAAATGAAATTTTAAAAATTTTATGCAAAAACCTCTAATACATTCAAGATTATAAGGAAAACAGGAAACTGGGAATTACAGAAAGTTTCTCTGAGAAAGACCTCATTTCTCAAATATATAGGAAACAGAGTCAAATTTATTTTAAAAATAAGAGCCATTCTCCAATTGATAAATGGTCCAAGGAAATGAACATATAGTTTTCTGAAGAATTCAAATCTACCAATAGTTGCATAAAAAAAAAATCTTCTACAACACTACCAATTAGAGAAATGTAAATTAAAACAGCTCTGAGGTACCATCTGACACCTATTAAATTGGCTAATATGATGGAAAAGGAAAATGACAAAATGCTAGAGGGGAAGCTGAAAAATAAGGGCACTAATACATTCTTGGAGGTGTTGTAAACTAGCCCAACCATCCTAGAGAATGATTTGGAACTCTGTTCAGAGAGCTATAAAACTGTGAATACCCTTAGTCATACCACTAGTTGTTTTGTATCTCAAAGATATTAAAGAAAAGGGAAAAACACCTATGTGTACAAAAATATTTTCATCAGCTTTTTTTTTCTTTTTTTGGCAGTAGCAAAGAATCAGAAATTGAGGGGATGCCCACTAATTGGAGAATAGTCAAACAAGTTGTGGTACATGATTGTGACAGGATACTTTAGTGATATAATAAATAATTGGGGGGAGAGAGAGAGAGAGAGAGAGAGAGAGAGAGAGAGAGAGAGAGAGAGAGAGAGAGAGAGAGAGTGTGTGTGTGTGTGTGTGTGTGTTGGGAGGCTGTGGGGTGGGGGAATGGTAGCTAGATGGCTCAGTGATTAAAGAGCCAGGCTTAGAGATGGGAGAGCTTCAGTTCAAATTTGGCCTGAGATACTTCCTAGCTGTGTGACTATGGCCAAGTCACTTAACCCCTATTGCCTAGCCCTTACCAATTTTTTTGTCTTGGAACCAATACACAGTACTGATTCTAAGATGGAAGGTAAGGGTTAAAAAACAAGAGAAAGAAAAAGAAATAATGAGAGAGATAGTTTCAGAAAAATCTGAGAACACTTCTATGAACTGATACAAAGTGAAAAAAGCAGAACCAGAGAGACACTGTTCATAGTAATAGCAATATTGTACTGATGATCAAAAAAAAAAAGATTTTTACTCTTTAATTTTTTTCAGGAACATNGAGAGAGAGAGAGAGAGAGAGAGAGAGAGAGAGAGAGAGAGAGAGAGTGTGTGTGTGTGTGTGTGTGTGTTGGGAGGCTGTGGGGTGGGGGAATGGTAGCTAGATGGCTCAGTGATTAAAGAGCCAGGCTTAGAGATGGGAGAGCTTCAGTTCAAATTTGGCCTGAGATACTTCCTAGCTGTGTGACTATGGCCAAGTCACTTAACCCCTATTGCCTAGCCCTTACCAATTTTTTTGTCTTGGAACCAATACACAGTACTGATTCTAAGATGGAAGGTAAGGGTTAAAAAACAAGAGAAAGAAAAAGAAATAATGAGAGAGATAGTTTCAGAAAAATCTGAGAACACTTCTATGAACTGATACAAAGTGAAAAAAGCAGAACCAGAGAGACACTGTTCATAGTAATAGCAATATTGTACTGATGATCAAAAAAAAAAAGATTTTTACTCTTTAATTTTTTTCAGGAACATAACAGTAAATGACATTAAAAAATGATTTATATGCATTATTTCATTTGAATCTGAGAAAACCTATATTGTTCCCATTTAGTACAGATTAAAAAAAAAAAAAAAGCCAAGGCCCAGGGAAAATTAACAACTTGTCTACGGCAAGTGTCTGAGATTTGAACCTAGATATTGCTGACTCCTAGCCCTGTGCTCTTTCTACTATACTTCTCAAAAACGAATGTTGTACATATTCTCACTGAAATGCTTATAATACAATTTTATCATGAATTTCTGAGTCATTTTAACTTGGACAAATGTGAAATTCCAAGATTTAATTATAGGCCAACTGATCAATGGAATTGCTGTCTAAATCCAGCCAAATCGTTTTCACACTTCAGATTTAGAAAACAATATAATATGTTTATCACTACAGAAGTGGGAAAATGCACCCAGAGATCAGTAATCTTGTCAAAGTGTTATAAATGTTACATAGTTTATAGATGTATATGTCTAACAAACATTTAATTTTCACAATCATGCCTTTGGTGTATTTATATTTTTTTATTCTTAGGTAACATCCATGTCAAAATGTGACTATTGTTGCCCCTTTATCTTATCATTTCTTGATTACATTCCTTCTCCTTTCTTTGTTAATGATCCACAAATCCCTTGCTAATCATTGACCCAGATTAGTGACAGCAAGGTGGTTGGGGATACTGCAACAGATGTGAAGAAGAGAAGACCTAGAGTTAGGGAAAGAGGACACCAAAACCTTTTGCTGGGCCTCTATCACATAGAAAAGTAGAAATGCTTTAGGTCAATGTCATATGATATGCCCAAGAGTAAATCTAGGCTTTGATGTATACATGTGTGTGTCTTGGGGCTGTTTCATTTCTCTGGACTTGTTTTTTTCAGCTGTTAATCAGGGCATTATGTCAGAAGATCTCCAACTGTGTGGCATGTTCACTACCCCCCTCAGATTGCTGGGGTCAGGAGCAAATGAATGAATGTGCGGAGTGTGCTTTGTACTTATGAAGCACTATGTAGAAATGTTCAAATCACAAATATAACTGACAGGAAAACTGGAAAAATTATATGCCATTGAGCTACAAAGGAGAGTCACCTTAATTCCTGCTGAGCTGCAGTAGTGTCCAAAGTATCTTCAAGTTCTGTCTTCAGCGCTTCTAGCTCTTCACTCAAGTCTCTCTTCTGCTTCTCTGCTTTGTTTCGGGAAGCCTTTTCTGATTCTAGGTCTTCCTGGAGCTCAGCAATCTGAGCTTGTAGTTCTCGCACAACTTTCAGTGCATTGTTCTTATGAAGTGTTTCATCATCGCCTCTGTTAAAAAATCGAGGTATAACAGGAAATCAGATCTCTCTTGCTCTTTCTCTTTCACACACACACACACACACACACACACACACACACACACACACACACAGAGTGTTTTCTTAAATGATATCCATCATTGGGGAATCCCAGAAGTGATAATGAGCAGCCAGGTACCTGAGTCCTAATGACAACTGTTCATAATATACTGTTAGGGGCATTATTCAGTCAACTCTCCAAGTCCAATATAGAATACATCCAATATATAGATAATACATATATGTATATCAATACACATAATACATATAGAAGACACACAATGTGATTTTTTTAAAATTCTAGGTCAATAGCACAATGCCACATAACACATATGAAAAACTTCTATCATTATTAAATGCAATGCAATTAGGCAACAGAATTTGAGTTTTTAATCAACATAAGCAAAACAAAACAGCACAAGACCAATTCATTTGAGTATAACACAGACCACTTGGACAAAGAGAAAAGATACGGAATTTGGGAAATGGATAAGCTTAGACCAGAGGAAAGATATAGTAGCCATGGGTGCTTTCAGTTATCTAGACATCTGCTGGGCTAATCACTTCTTGACTTAAAAAGTAAGGAAACCGACTTAAAAAGTAAGGAACCAACAAATGCTCTTCTGGATCTGATTCTCATTAATAGAACTAATTAGTTGCTGGGTGGAAATGAAGTAGGGGAAGTGATCACTCTCTTCTATAGCTGGTTCAGAGGGTTCATTCAGAGGAAGTTAGTCCAAAAAGGATGGGAAACTCTCAAAAATGAAATCTGAATATGCCAATGGAAATAAATGAAGCAGGAATTAATTGATACAAAGGGAGCTCACCACCTAAATTAGATTTTTAAATGATGGATTTGAAGACAGGTAATAGGGATGGCAAAAGGGGCCTAGAAAAGGTTTAAGTACTAAAATGCAAAATGAATTTAAGTGGGGGCAGCTGAGTAGCTCAGTGAATTCAGAGCCAGGCCTAGAGACAGGAATTCTAGGTTCAAATCTGGACGCAGACATTTCCTAGCTGTGTAACCCTGGGGAAAAAAAAGATGTATCTTTGGGAAAACAATTATAGTTTGTTAATTTGGGGAAAAAACAAACCTCCTACCTAGTTCTTACCACTCTCATGCCTTAGAATCAATAGGTGGAAGGTAAGGGTTTAAAAAAAATTTTTTTTAAGTTTTTAAGGAAAGCTAAAGAGGGTGTGTGTGTGTGTGTGTGTGTGTGTGTGTGTGTGTGTGTGTGTGTGTGTGTGTGTAAATGAGACCTGTGGAATAGGTAAATGGATTATAACAACAGATAACAGAAAAGAAGAGATGATTAACTCTGACTTTGCTTATGCTATCTCTAGCAAATGCTCTTTGCACCAAAAAGGACAGAATGAAAAAGGCTGATAAAATTTGATATACAAGAGAAGGATAAGAATAAACATCCAATTGTTCTTAATAAACTCAGGTAACCAGATCCAGATGAACTATATCCTTAGGCTGAAAGAATTGACATATATCAGTAGGCTACTGCCATGAATCTGAAAGATGGTAGAAAATAGTCTATAACCTATAGGTCAGTGAGCTTGATTTTATTTGAGTCTTGGGAAAAAACTAGAGTAGATGATTAAAGAAAACATCTAGAAAAGAACTAATGATTACAAATAGTATGGCTTTATCAAAAGAAAGTCATGCCAGACTAACCTTGTTTCTTTTTTTTTTTTGGAAAGGCACCTAATCTGGTAGATCAGAGGAATGCTGCAGTTATTATTTACCCAGATTTTAGCAAATAATCTGATAAAATATTTCATGCTATTCTTGTGGGAAAAGATGGAGAGATATGGGCTAGATAGAATCATAGCTTGGCTAGATTCAAATCAGAGTGAAAGGCTAGATTCCAAGATTATTTATTAATGGTTCTATCTCATCTTGATAAGAGCTCTCCAATGGAGTGGACCAGAGATCTATTCTTGATCCTCTACTGGTTGATATTTATTTGGTTAATGGCATAAATGGCAAGTGTATTGAATCTGAAGATGACCCAGAAGTGGGAAAGGCCAGTTATCTGAACCCAGATAAATGTCAATAGAGTAGAACACTGGGATCAATCTAAAAAGATGTAATTCAATAGAAATAATTATAAAATTTTACAGTGGGGTTAAAAAAATCAATGTCACAATTGTAAGCAGTGTGAAAAAGACTGGGGAGGTTAAATGGTGTAGCAGCTCCACTCAGCATGAGCTCATTCTGGGCTCCATTAAGTTTAGGAGCAGCAAGGTGATGTCAGTCTAGAATATCAGTTTTAGAAGAATACTGAATTCTGATCACAGGAAGGCAACCAGAGAGGTGGGATTTTTGATATATAAGGACCAACTAAGGTCATAAGACTTTTTTTTTTTTTTAAAACCCTTAATTTTTGGTGTATTGTCTTATAGGTGGAAGAGTGGTAAGGGTGGGCAATGGGGGTCAAGTGACTTGCCCAGGGTCACACAGCTGGGAAATGGCTGAGGCCGGGTTTGAACCTAGGACCTCCCATCTCTAGGCCTGACTCTCACTCCACTGAGCTACCTAGCTGCCCTGTCATAAGACTTTTACAAGTCTAATTCTGTACCTAAGTAGGTAGTCTGAAATTTACTTGGTTTCTTCATTTGGAAATAATTGGAATCTTTGAGATGGAGAAAGAAAAGAGAAATTGCTTTTTGATAAGAGAATTAAAGTAAAGTTTTGAACATTCCTTTCTCATTCCTCTAAGTAACACAGAAAAGGGACCAGAGAATCACAAATCTAGGAATTGGAAGGGATGTCCAGCTAGTTCAACTGGTACAACACACCTGACAACTACTCCATTCAGACTTAACTTGGAGATGTTCACAGTCATGGAAGTTTACCTCAACATGCTGAGGCAGCCCATTCCACTGACTGTGAGGAAGATTTTCTTCACGTCATGCCTAAATTTGTTTCTATTCTTTATTCCTGGCCGTTGGGGCAAAAAAGAGTAAGTTTAATGTTTCCTCTAAATACCTGAAGGTATCTTACTCTTGAGTCTTCTTTTCTCCAAGCTAAATATTACTAATTCTTTCCACTGATCTCATGACATGAACTCAGTGCCCTTTACCATTCTGGTGACTCTTCAAAGCATGATCCATGTTTTTCCAAACTGTAGTACCTACAACTGAACACAATAATGTGGTCTACAAGACAGGGAACATGAAGATCTGTACATTCCAATCTGTAGGAACTATATGTTTCTTATTACAGCCCAAGTTTGTATTATAACTTCTTGGCTTTCACATTACCCTACAGCTCATACTGAACTTACAATTAGTTAAAACACCCAGAATGATGAGTTTTTACTTATATAATCAAGTTTTTTAACCTAAGACTTTTTATTTATCAGTACTGAATTTCACAGCACTTATGCCAATGTTATAAGATCCTTGAATTCTTTTTTGGGTCTTGACTTTTATCTAGTATACTAGTTAAACTTCTTTGTGCCATCTGCAGATTTGTTAAGATGTCATTATCCAGTCCTAAAGAGTAAAAATATTTTCTGTGTAAGATTATTTTTTGAGGAGAATTTTCTATAACCAAAGTCTTATTGCTATTAAGTCATGGGGTCAAACGTTGGTAAAGCTTATTCTAAAAGAATACTTGATTTTACGTATATTCATTATGTTGAAATGAATGCAGATTCTTAGAAATATAATTCTCAAGATCATAAACTAATATGCCTGCATTCTAAAAACCTTATAAATGGGGAAACTATCAAGGTAAATGAATTGCTTTTAGTCCCCAAGCTTTACCACAAACTAAATACATTTACACAAACGGAAACATTAGCAATTTTCTTATAGTAAAGCCAATCAGTTTGGTGTTATATGGATATTGGCATATGAAGCCAACATCTGGAAGTCTCCCCCAATTATTCCTCAATGTAGTCAAAATAGAAAATCTATGTGAACAGGGCTAAACACAATATTCTTAATAATCTCAGACCTGAAAACTGCATACCCTTTGTTCCTATAATACAACTACCTAGTCTGTATACCAAAGCGATGGTGAAAAAGGGGAAAGGACCTCCTTGTACAAAAATATTTATGGCAGCTCTTTTTGTGGTAGCAAAGAATTGGAAATTAGCCAGGACGATTCTGGAGGGCTTATGATAAAGAATGCTGTCCACTTCCAGAGAAAGAACTGCTGGAATCAGATACAGATCTAAGCATGTTACATTGGTTTATTTACAATTTTATGATCTAGGTTTTATGAGTATTTTATCCTAACAATGACATAAGTATGTTTTGCATTATAATACATGTACAACCTAGATCTAATTGCTTATTATCTCTGGAAGAGGGGAGGAAAGGGAGAGAGTGAGAAAATATGGATCTTAAAATTTCAGAAAATTGTTATTACAAGTAATTAGGAAAATGAAATCCCTCATAATAACCATAATAATCATCATAATCTCAGACCTGGCAAGAGCACCCTGTAGCTCTTCCTCTTTCTTGGCCAACTGAATCTTTAGTTCTTCGATCTGAGCCTGTAGCTCAGCTATTTGATCTTGCAGATCTGTCGTTTCACCATCAAGTTTTCTTTTGGCCTTTTCCAGTTCTTGACGAGTTTTCTCTTCTTTCTTCAAACGTTCTAAGGCAAGATATAGAAGGCTCTTCAACACAATGAACGTTATCAAGATAACCAAGAAAAAAATCCAAGTTAGGATTTTTCAAGAATAAGCAGCTATTTTATTATTTAAGAACTCACTAATGTCTTGATTACATTTTATAAAATGTCCAGATGTTTGAAATTCATTACAATTTATTCATTTTTTTTAAGGCCCTTACCTTCCTTCTTGGAGTCAATACTGTGTATTGGCTCCAAGGCAGAAGAGTGGTAAGGGTGGGCAATGGGGGTCAAGTGACTTGCCCAGGGTCACACAGCTGGGAAGTATCTGAGGTCAGATTTGAACCTAGGACCTCCCATCTCTAGGCCTAGCTCTCAGTCCACTGAGCTACATAATGAAGTACCAAATCTAAGTTATCAAAAAATCTGAATAAGTGAGCTTCCAATAAACAGACTCTAAAACACTAATAGTTACCTTCCAAATCTGTGATCATCACCTCCTGCTTATTCCTGAGTTTGGCCAAATTTTTGGATTTCTCTTCTTCTTCAGCCAGCTGAGAAGAGCATTCAGCAATACGATCTTCCATCAATTTCTTTTCCTATCAGGGAATAATTGACTGCTTTATAAAAGAAATTTAAAGTAGTAAATCAAACTTTTAAAAGTAGAACTAACATACCTAATAGGATTTTTGTGAGGATGTTACAAAATAATATATTTAAAGCACTTTGTAAACTTTTAAGCACTATAGTAATACTACTTGTATTATCATCATCATCTCTCCCCTCCCCTGCCCCACTTAAATCCTTGCCTTGTTTCTGTCTTATTAATTTTGGCACAGAAAAACAGCAAGGACAAGGCAACTGGGGTTAAGTGATTTGCCCAGGGACATATAGCTATGAGGTATCTGGGATCCGAACTAAACCCTGTTCCTCAGACCTGTGCCACCTAGCTGCCCCCATTGTTATTAATATTAACAGTCTGTAACAGGCCTCATTTTAACAGGCTTCTCTCTGAGGGCTCTGAATTTAGAAAAACAAGAAGACAAAAAGAAAAAATTGGAATAATAAGACAATGAACAGGCCTGATTTAAGAACTGGAATTAGTAATTAGTACAATGAGGAAGAGATCTAACAAGTACTAACCCACAGACTTAATTCATTATTCCTGAATAAGGCCAAAAGGATTTCCAACCAATGTCCAGAAAATGCAGCTTTGTTTATATAACCAATTCTAGATTGGTGCCATTTTGTTTGTTTTCATTTTTCCAGTGGAGACAATCTCATTCCAAAATTCCAAATACAAAAGATGACAAAAAAAAGTGGTACTAAGCTAGTTTACTAAGCATTGGCATTATGATACCATAAAAAAAGGGCTAAACTGAAGCAAAAACTTTTTGAGGTTAAAAAAATTTTATGTTTATTTTACATTAAGATGATTAAAACAATTTAATCTGAAATAGTATATGAGTTAATTGAATTAAAATTATTCTTTTCTTAACTTGAGAAGTCCATAAAAGCAGGTAGAACAAAGAAAAAATTCAATTCAATTCAATCCATACAGTAATTGAGCACACATTGCAAAAAGTACTATACCAGGCTCTGGGGATACAAAGACAAAAAATGAAATCACAATCCCTGAAAGGATAATGCATAAACTGAGCACTAAATAAAACTCAGGAAGTTTATATTTAAAGGACATTCAAAATATCTTTTATGATACCTTGATAAATTTGGAATTTTGGTCCTCTAAAAGTAGAATTTCCTCTTCCATTTTCTTGATTTTGGCTTCTGCGGTAACTTTTTCCAACTGTAGCTTCTGTCGAGCTCCTTCTTCCTCATCAAGCTGCTCTTCTAGATCCTTCAGAGAAGAAGCATATTTAATATATATTTTGCTTACTTTTTCTATACAATCTTAAAAAATAACAGCTTCATAGCCTAATTTAAAGCAGTACATATAGAAAAATGTATACAATTATCTAGTTTATCTTGGATTACCAAGTTAGCATTTTCTCTTTGAAAATTTTCTTGAACATATACATTTCCTTAAATATTTTAAATGATGTCTCAAATTGTGACACCAGGCTAAAAATGAATTTAAAAAAAGTACATAATAGAATTGGATATTGCTCACCTATATTTGAAAATCATCAATCTAAAAGTCCTTTTATCATCCCTATTGTATTTCAAATTATTAAACAAATCATTTAATTATTATAAGTTGCATCTATAAATCAATGGTTCTTAATGGTACAAATAGTTTTCCTTCCCTTGCTTATATAAATGTGTTATAGTACTTTTACCTCAATATCAAAGTGTTTAAAACGCCTTGCATCAATAGCAATCTACATATAAAATTTTATAATCTGTTACCTGAGGCTCAGATAGGTGAAGTAACTTTTCCATAGTCACAAAGCTAGTAACTTAGAGGTGGGATTTGAACCAAGTCTTTCTGACTCCAAGTCCAGCTCTCTACCCACTGTTCTACACTGCTTCCCAGTATTTTATAGGAAGTGAAGTCCTCACTCATCAGATTTAGGAAACAAATAGCTAGTATGACAATTTAAATTTCAGGATCAAGGCTTAAAACAGTGATTCCCAAAGTGGGCACTACTACCCCCTGGTGGGTGCTACAGCGATCCAGGGAAGTGGTGATTGCCACAGGTACATTTATCTTTCCTATTAATTGCTATTAAAATAAAAAAAAAATTAATTTCCAGGGGGCTAAGTAATATTTTTTTCTGGAAAGGGGGCGGTAGGCCAAAAAAAGTTTGGGAACCACTGGCTTAAAATATAGGTGCATGGTATACATGTAGCAAGGGCTGGTAAGAACGTGTTCCCCTGGAGACTTAAAAACATAATCCAAAAGGTTCTAAACTTAAAAGGGTATGGATAAGAAGAAGTGGTAAGGGAAAATTGCATATATATATCCAGTAAGGAAAGTCGAATGAAAAATAGCCAGAGACACAATTGCATTGGAAACAAAAATCCAAAGGAATCAGCAAAAAATGCAATGATCTTAAATGTATATATATATATAAAAATGCATGGAGTATAGTATAACAAAAAGGCTCTTAATGCAAGAAGACAAACTTGATCTCTCAAGGTTCCCCCAAGACATGGTGGGATAGGGTCAATAACTAGAATATGCCTCTAGAAGGTTAAAACATACCCAAAAGAAATGGAAAAGAGAATAATACCATTGTGTATAAGAAGCAGGTAAGGAAATTCAGGAACCAAACAAGAGAAAATGGAAGAAAAAAATGGAAAAAGAACAGAGATGGTATTTGCATCAGATTATACTACAGATCCCTTGAGAAAGCAGAACTAGATGAAGATGGATCATCACTGTGCCATAAGAACCAAAATAATAAGCATTAATTACGTTCTGGACTTATATGATCTAATGTAAAGTGAAGTGAAGAGAATCAGGAAAACAATACATATAACTACAAATATGTAAAAAGAATAAAAAATGAAACAGAAAGCTGGAATGACCTAGTTGTCTGCATGTTGTTTCTCCTGATGGAATGTAAGTTTCTTGAGATAAAAGGCTGTGGCTGCTTTTCTTTGTATGCCCAGCACATAGCAGAGTACCAGGCAAATTAGTGCTTACTAAATTTTTTTTCTGAGGGATTGGTAGATATGTTAGTTCAGGGATTCTTAACCTGGCACCAGTGAATTTGTTTTGCATTTCAATATAAACAATTTCCTTTTTAAAAATATATATTTTATTTTATGCATAAAACCTTTATTCTGAGAAGGGGTGCATGAGAAGACTTTACCACACTGTCAATGAGGTCAATTACACACACAAAAAAAGTTGAGTTTAGTCAATTATCTTTTAAAAAATAGATTAGGAGTTTGGCAAATACCGTAAGCCTGACACAGAAGCATGAGACAATAGCGATGAAGGACTTCAATAATCTGGACATCTACTGAAGTTGACTTTCTGAAGAAAAAACTCAATAGTTCCTTTACTTGTTTTACTGATAATTTCATGCTTCCAAAACAGAAAAAACTGAAGTCTTCTGCTTTACATTGATTCTTAACAGAAAGGCATGAATTGCTAACAGATGGAAGTTAACACATTTCCTTTAGAATTTATATTGTGGTATATCAAAGTCCTCCTGTGTTGTGTCTCACATATGTCAGAGACATTGTGAGAGTACATTTTAATGGGTTCAGATAAGACAAAATGGCTTAAAATTCAATAGGGGAAGTTGATCTGAGAGGGATGGAAAATTTTTAAAAACAAATTTCTGACAACACAAAGAGGAAAGCATATAGTTGGTAAAATGTGGTTATATAGGGAACTTGACAAACTTTAAAAAGATAAATACACAGGCAGCTGGGTAGCTCAGTGGAGTGAGAGTCAGGCCTAGAGACAGGAGGTCCTAGGTTCAAACCCGGCCTCAGCCACTTCCCAGCTGTGTGACCCTGGGCAAGTCACTTGACCCCCATTGCCCACCCTTGCCACTCTTCCACCTATGAGACAATACACCGAAGTATAAGGATTTAAAAAAAAAAAGATAAATACAGAAGACACAAAGCAAGACAATAGATAAAGTTTGAATCCTACTGAGTATGTCAAAGAAAAATGATGAGAAAAAAGGAGAATAATGATTAAGGATGTTGGTTAGTGTGCATGTAATGATAATAACAAAGGGGAAAAAAAGGGGGAGGAGATACACAATATTTATTTCCTTTTATTTGCCAAGAAGAATGACCTTAGGTTTGCAATAATTTGAGGGGGAAAATAGCTATAGGGAGATGATGCCCAAGAAAAGTAGGGATTTAACAAGTAAGACCCTCCAAATTCTAAGAGACTTCAAGTTATTTACTAGTGGGATGAAGGAATCCAAGGGTAGTGAAAGAATCATAGGATGTGACTGCTAAGCTATTGTCAGTAATCTTTGAAAGATCATGGAGAATAGAAGAGGTACTACAGGAATAGAAAAGGGTAAATATTTTCCAAATTTTTGAAAAAGGAAGAACAATCTAGGAACTATAGATCGGGGAACCTGACTTCAATTTCTGAAAGAATTCTGGAATTAATAAACATCTAGAAAAGGAAGCTGTCAGTAAAAAAGAGGCAGCACAATTTTACTAATAACAGGGGATGGCAATCTAATCTCAATTTCCTTTTCTGACAGGGTTATAAGGCTAAAATTAGTAAAATTGTATTGACAGCTTTAGTAAAGTGCTGGACAAAGTATCTCATGATATTTTTTTGGCCAAGATGAAAAGATGAAAGCTAAGTGATTTAGGCTAAAAGAGTAATGGTTCAATATCAGTTATAAGGAAGGCCTTCAGGGATCTTTGTGCTGGTTAACAATTTTATCAATGACCTGGATAAGGGCAAAAATGGAGTTCTCATTAAATTTGCTGACTATGACAAAAAAAAAATCTCTCAGAGGGACACTGAATGACAATAGGATGCAAAATGTCTTTAAGAGACTAGAATGATAAGTCTATGGAAAATTAATACTGAATTGGAATATTTTTTGAGAAAATTTTCTCTTTAACCCCCACTCCCTTGAAAAAGTTTGATTTTTAAGTTTAAAAATGTTTTCCCTGGCTATGAAACTGGGTTGGTCCTCCCTTTTATCTATATCTTTTACAGGTAGGATGAAGACCTGCTCCCTATTTATCTATAAACAAGAACTTGATGAGGTGATGAAACTGGCTAAGCCATTCTGGGAAGCATGTGCTCTGCAGTCATTCTGGCATGGCAGCCAGGAAGAGAGTCTCTTGGCATCTTGAAAACCTTCTTATTCTTGTGACTGAGGTCTGAATTCATTTCCTGTGTGACTGTTCTCCAGTCAGAGCTGTCCTGAGGAGGAACCGAGTGATGATGTCAGAAGAGATACTGACTTGCAAGACCATTGAGTGGCTTTTTTTTTTTTTTTTTGATGAGGGGAGGGACTGCAGTCTCTCCTGCTTAGTGCTCCTACACTTATATCCTGATAGTTTTGGACATATGCTAGAACTTTGGAGGGAATCTACAGGCTAATTAGAAATCTTGAGCCTGATATAATAAATTGATATTTTAAACTAAAAATACAGCCTTCAGAGACTTTCAATATTACAAGTCAAATCTACTGATATCAAATTTAATTTAATTTACTGGGAATAAAAAAAAATACAGTGGTAGGAACATGGCTAGACAACAGTTTGTCTGAAAAAGATTTGGGGAATTTAACATGAGTTTTTACAAGTATTAATAGTGTGATGTGCAACCAAAACTACTAATGCAATCTTATTCACATTATGACATGTACTCATTCTCTCATTCATATTCATTCTCTCTCTCTCTCTCTCTCTCTCTCTCTCTCTCTCTCAGCAAGATAAAGGTAAGATAATAGATCTAGCTGGAAGCAGAAAACAATTTATTTCTAATCCCCTTATTTTGTAGATATAGAAACTGAGGCCCAGGAAGGCTTAAGGGACCTGCCCAAAGTCACAGAGGCAATGCCAGAGAGGTTAAAGATCATGCCATTTGTGGCATTGCTGATGGAACTGGGGATGTTTAACTGGAGAAGAAAATACTAAGGGAGAACATGAAAACTGGATTTAAAGAGCTGTCCTACAGAAGAAATATTCAATTTGTTCTATTGGTTCTGAGAGCTAACTCTATAGGTAAAAAGTTTCAGAGAGGTATATTAAGGCCTTAATATTACAATAAACTTCCTAACAGTTAAAGCTAATGAAAACCAGAATGGGCTACCATTAGAAAAAGTTTGATTTTTTTTTTTCTCATTAGATGGATTCAAGTAATGGCTACACTGGCCACTTGTTATGGCAAGAATAGACTATTATTTGCTAACCAGGGAGTGATTTGAATGGGTTTATGTTTCTTCCTAGTTCAACTCCTAGAATTGTGCTAAGCACAAAGTATTTTTTAAAATATTCAAATTCAGAAAAATATTTATTAAATGTGTTCATGAAGTCAAGGAATGTTGATAATATCTACTACTATAAGGTTCTAACCTTTCATGTGGAGGGCAATTTAGTGTTGAAAGTTGCTCAAAGAAAAAGAATTAAATCAACTTGTAAAAAATGTAAAGTACTGCATCTTTCATGGATGAACTGTATGATGAAGATAAGAACTTTAATAAAAACTACTAAAAACTTTGTGTAACCATAAGAATGATCAGATAGAATCTAAGAACCAGAGAGAAAATAGACTGTGACAAATATAAAGAGTTAAATCACCTTGTAGAGGATATAGGGAAATGCTTTATTTACAAGTAAATAATATGATGGTTTAAAAGGTCAGAGAAATTGTATTTAATAAAAACTGGGAAAAATATGAGTTTGAAGAAGCAAATTTTCAAGGATACAGAATGTGAGAGATGGTTGTTCTAGGAAATGATTAATGGCCAGAGCTGCAGAGCACTGTGGTCACAGCTTATTTGCAAATAATTTTTAAGACTCAAGAAGGTAAAACTCAAAATGTCTAAAGAATATGGGATGATTAGAGGAAACCATTTGAGTTGTTATTTCATAAGTGAAAGGTGAGTCACTGAGTAGAAGATTTTAATTTAAGCCATTGAAAGAATTTAGGTTGAGGCTGAGAGCCTATGGTGAAAAGGCTGAAAAGCTTGACAGAAGGGAAGACTCAGCAGGGTATCTAAAATGTAGCTTTGTCCAAGGTATTTGAAGAAAACAGCAGTAGTCTGCTGACAGGTAAGTTCTGGCCACTAGTTCATGATTAAATGAATTAAGATTAAAGTGCATTGGAAGACAGTTTCAGCTTCAGCCTCCAGCTGTTTCCTTTCAGTAACCCCAGAGATAAAAAAAAAAAATCTCAGAATTGCCTATGGTTCTTTGCTATTTCCTTTGCTTTATGAGGAAAATACAGAAAGGAGGAGGTTTTGCAAAAGCTTTGCTTATAAGGAATACTGAGATCTAATTGGAATACTTAACATGTTCAACTATAGAGCTATGAGGATAGTTAATAGACAAATGGTTAAAGGCATCAAAGACTGAGGTCCAATTATAAGTTACCAAGTAGAAGTACCTGAGTTTTCCTTCTTCCTGTGTGCTTCCTGCCTAGATTTTACTAAGCATATACTCACTTTCCTCCACGGATATTGAGAGTATTGTTGGAAGAATAAATTTAAATCTATGTTTAAATGTGGATTTATTATTTTTGCATTTCCCTTAACTAAGAGTACTTATGTTATTTTTTCTTTATTTGAGGGTATATGGTTATGTTTAAAATCTAAAGCTAAAAGTACTAAGACTGAAAGTAGTTAGTTAATATAGATGGAAGCATACCATTTTAGGCTTAGGAGCTAACATAATGAGCATTGAGGGGGAAGTCTATTCCCCACAAGAGATATATTTGTAGGGCCTGACGGGAAGCTGGCTGTAGCTTTATGTCAGATCTTCCTAGGTAACAATACCTGTTCAGTATGATTACAGGTTAGTGAAAGTGACTGAAAGGTATCTACATGCTCAGGTGATATGTATATGGTGTTATAACAATGGGTGGAGCAGCTCATCCAATGAGGTATTCCACTACATTTTAGGGTTTTCAAGGATAAGAATAATATCTTATAACGAGATATAAGGGTAATCATCAGGGTAATATAAGAGGCCTGGGTTTGGAATCCTGACTCTGATACTTACTAGGTATTTGACCTTGGGCAAATCACTTAACTTCTGAGCCTCAGTTTCCTCATCTGTAAAACAGAGATAAAAAACACCTGTAGTGCCTACCTAATAAGGTTGTCATGAGGATCAAAGGAGATAATATTTTGTAACTGTTCTGCAAAACTTAATGTACTATATTAAAAACCTGTTATTGTTTTAAATATTTATCTTTGCATGCTAATGCTCAACACATAGCAAGGGCTTAATAAATTTTTGTTGGATGAAGATTTAAGTTAGATGTTAAAAATGACCTCAGAAAAAGAGTCATGTCTGTTATACAATGCCTCAAGACCAGTCAGAACTGTCACCTAAGTGAGCTGTGACCTTGCTTCGGGTACCTGGTGGCCAAAGGAACTGACCCTACTTATACCTCCTTTTCTCACAACAAACACCCCAATATTCCTGCCAATACTCCCTTTACTTTTTCCCTTCCTGGCTATACATTTCAACCCAAACTCAAACCCAGTCAGAAGAAACCCAGAATCCCTTTTCCTTTGTGATCTGTAGAGCAACTGCCCAATACCCAAATGGTGGTGGCTGCTCCTGTGAAGCAGATATCCTCATGTAGCCTAAGTGTTCTGGAACCTCTAGGCCTGTCTATATGCTGTGTTAGTTAAAATCACCTGGGGTTCTATTTGGAAGGATTGAACCTCAATATAGTGTTTGACAAATTTCTGTGGACCTGTGGGGGTCCTTAAAACTACATTTCCCGTGGTCCAACGGGTTTCATGGGTTTCCTGTTTTGGATTACGTATTCAAGGTGAGGAACTGTTTTAAATAGGGGGGAAGTGACTTTGAACTTCCTCTTTAGCTACCTGAGCGTGCGGAGAGAGGAAAGGTAAATGGCTGAGGTGAGGATGGAATAGGTTTCTTACAGGCACGTGGTCAGTTTATCTCTATCAGCATGGCTTTTATTAAAATACTATTCTTCCTTTTGATCTCGGCCCTCATCATTTTTAATCATAACAGTTTGGCAAACCAGAAGGTTGAAATTCGAACCCTAAATTTTTTAGATAGCCTAGAAGAGAGCCATGCCTGTTTTTTGGCCATCTTGCTCAGCTTTTTTGGGCAATTTTTTAAAAAAGGAAAGTGGCTTTCCTTGCCATGCTTTTGCTAAAAGCAACAGCACGTTTTTGCCTCAGGTGAGACTCAGCCAGCCAGTCCAGCCAAAATCACCTTGGGAGGTCAGGCCAGCTGATTCTGGCTTTTGGCTTTTCGTCTCTGCTGCTGATCTCCTGACTCCTGACCTGATCTCCATTCCTGCCGTGCCGCAAGCCTGCAAACGTCCCAGACCACTTCTCTGATCCTGCCACTGGTGCTGCTGGAGTCCAGAACCCCGAACCCCAACAGTGATGACCCTCCCCCCAGCTGCTGCTTTAACTGCCACCCAGTCCTGACTTGCCGAGATCTTCAGAAACTTCTTTGACTGCTGCTAAAGATTTGGTATTGCCCCCCCACACCCCTCTCTTGTGATATAAGCTTCATGCAAACACCTGAAGAGCCTTGAGACTATGGGATTGTGATTTAATGCCTCTCTGATTCCAGGAGAAGTGCAGAGCCACATGGTCAGAGACTTGACTAAAAGATATGCATGGATTGCAGAGTTCTATGCCAATACTTCAGGGCTTGGAAATTGGGGTTTGAGTCCTGGAGTCCCAGTCTTTTCTAAAACTTTAGAGGACATGGGTCCCCTCAACTTAAATTCCTAGTGAAGCACCTAAGATTGGCTATCATTTAATGGCTCATTCCCTAAGAAGGTGCAGGGAAAAATCGGATCAAAGAAAGGTATTTCCCTTATTCCTCTCTATATATAGAGTAAATGGCAATTTTTCTGTAGTCCTGGCCCTGAATGGGTAATTGCAAACTGCTTAAATCAATTTAATTAGGCCTTGGTTCAAAGGCCTAAGTTTATTTTCCTTACATTTTTTTTTGCACATTTTACATTCCATTCACAAGTTAATTTTTTCTCCCTTTTTTTTGAATTTTATTCCTTTTATTTTTTTTTATTATTTCTTTTGCCAATTGATTTCATGCACCCCCGTGACTCACTTAGCCATGCATCCTTGGCTGACCTTTTCAGGGGAGTTATGTGTCATTTAAAATTTTCCTCAGGGGGGTGTGTGTTAAGTTTTTATAATCATAATGTCTGAACTATAATCTATATTGCAAGTCAATTTTTACTCCTTTAGAAGTAACCTCAGGGGGGTAATGTTAATTCTCAGAAGAAAATGTATGTTTTGTAATCTATAATGTAAAGTTTAAATTCTTTGAAAGTAATTTCAAGATAAGGATTTTGCCATCTCCCCAGAATCCAGACGACAAACCTGTTTGGTGGAGGCACCAAAAGATGCCTGAACAGCCTTCACTGGATCATGAAGATCCAATTTGAACTTTGGGGCGCAATTGATCTGAACTATGGGGTTGGATGCATTTATTTTGAATGGACAGTTTATGCCAGAAAGGGGGACTACCCCTTAATGGTTTTTTGTCAATGTACCGAACATTGGTTTTGTTCTTTCTCCCTTTTATCTCTAAATTATTGTAAACTCTAATTTGATTATATTTTCCTGATCCATTGGGGAGATTTATCTCCCAAAGGATCACAGGGGGGTAATGTGTTAGTTAAAATCACCTGGGGTTCTATTTGGAAGGATTGAACCTCAATATAGTGTTTGACAAATTTCTGTGGACCTGTGGGGGTCCTTAAAACTACATTTCCCGTGGTCCAACGGGTTTCATGGGTTTCCTTTTTTGGATTACGTATTCAAGGTGAGGAACTGTTTTAAATAGGGGGGAAGTGACTTTGAACTTCCTCTTTAGCTACCTGAGCGTGCGGAGAGAGGAAAGGTAAATGGCTGAGGTGAGGATGGAATAGGTTTCTTACAGGCGCGTGGTCAGTTTATCTCTATCAGCATGGCTTTTATTAAAATACTATTCTTCCTTTTGATCTCGGCCCTCATCATTTTTAATCATAACAATGCCCAGCAGCTAAATTCTCCTACATGTGTTTTATTCACTGATTAGACTGTGAGCTCCTAGAGAGCAGGGGACTATTTTCCATCTGTATCCTCAGTGCTTAGCACAGAGCTTGGCACATAGAGTGTTTGCTTTTTATTCATTCATTTATGATATACTAAGTGATCTTGCATTGGTAAAATATGACTTAAGAATGCAAAATACAGATTTATACTGTAAACGAAATACTGTTGACTGTTATTGAAAAGAAGAGAAGAAATAACTTTTGAAGGCATATTTAAAAACATCACTATTGTTGAATTTATAAGTTTAAATGTAATTAATTGAATTTAACTAATCTCTCCCTATCTCTCTCCCACCCCTTAATCCCCACCTATATCTGCAATTTCCTTTCATTCAATGAAGGCACTTGGAAAACCTCAAGGTTTCCCTTTCACTCTGATGGAGGGGTCTACTAAAACCAGGCTTTCAGTATGGTGCATGTTATATGTAGCTAAAGAAGTTCAGGCCAAGCCAAGAGGATATATAATGTAACTTAATTCAACAAATGATCATTAAACACCGACTTTGTGATACCAAGAGATCAAAAACAAAAAGCTAGGAGTCCCAACTCTGAAGGAGCCTATGCTCTTTTGGAAGAAATTTTAGAGAAATTGTGGGGCAAGCCAGGGAGCTTGCAGAGAATTAATTATAAAAATCTTGTAGTTTGTACTATCCCAAGCCTTCAAAATCCTTTCATAGAGATGATCTCTTTTGAGTCTTGCAACCCTTCAAAGAAACAATTGCAGATACCTGAATGTGTCCTTGCATTTTTTTCTTTTCATTTTGGAGCACTTGGTTTCGTTCTTCCTCTTCTTCAACCCTTGACTCTAGGTCATGAAGAATTTCTTCTAGTTCCTGTTTTTTTGCAGCGAGACGAGCTCGCATCTCCTCAGCTTCAGCAAAGAGCTCTGTTTCTGCTTGCAATTGCTCAGCAAGAATGTTCTTCTCCTCTAAAAGCTGAACACATAGAGAAATGCCTAATGAAATGTCATATATCCACCCAAAACACTCATTAGAGAGGACTATAACAGTCCTGAAACTTCATGTCAAAGAAATTTATGGATAGAATTCACTATCACCAACTGTTTTTAGGAATATAGTTCTTTAAGAAAGCTAACAAGGACAAATGCTTACAGATCACTCAGAAACCTCACTTCTATATATTATGATGAATATTACCTTGAAGAAAAGAGTTGAAAGATGCTAGAAATGTTGACCACCAAACAACATTTTAAAAATGGAACCTACTATATTATAACCAACAGGTAATGAGTGGTTACTGATCTGGAAGTCATTAGTCGTCATTAACTAGTTTGAACAAAAGTCAAAAACAGCATTGTTAAAGCATAAAACATTTCTCCTAGAAATAAGAAAACTGAAATTTTGATCCCTTAAGAAAACACAACTCTATGTTATAAATAACAAGATTATCTTCATACTAGGTTCTACTATTTTGGATAGTGAGGAAATAACAAATTGAAAAATGCTTTAATAGTTCTAGCCCCCTTTTTTGTTATGCTCGGGAAAGATACAAAAAAGTTGATTGGTGCTAGCTTGACTACAGATTAGGCACAATTCAATGAAGGCTAATGGCTATGTTCTGGGATCCATCAAATCCACGCTGTTTGACATGGTCACAGGTGGAATGTGAGGACTGCAAAGCAGCCCTCAGGAAGGATGGAAATACCCACTCAGACTCCCCCATGTGACCCCTCTCTTACTAATACACTCTGTTATTGGAATTGTAATGATCAATAACCTTACTCAACCCCAGGGAAATACAGAAGAACAGCTGAAGGCTGTTACTAGAGCCTCTATATATTCCCAGGAAAATCCCACCTTTACATGTAATGAATGATACAGAAATTCCCCTAAACTCACTTCTTAACAACCTTGCAGAAAGTGATCTAATGTTAAAGACTTTTCCTGGTTATGCAAATGGCATAGGTGAGAATCAAATACCTGCAGGTGTCCCAATCTACTGAGGACCCCTATGCACCTACTTGGATAAGGGGTTGTAGATGGACCCTCTTAGGTATAAACCCCCAACAAAATTACACTTAGATTTTCCATTCTCATACACAGAAGCTTACATAATGGGAAACCAGAAATGACAAGTTTCCCCGAATCAGGATGTTAAAATAGAGAGGACAATGGATGAAAAATAGAGAAATTGCGTTCCATGTACGTCCCACTCCAGTGGACTGGTTTGTTAATCCCACAGCCTAGGAAATATGTCAAACGTACCTTTGAAAAATATTGAAAGTTACTGGAGAATGAAAAGATGTTAGTAACAAAGGTAATGTATAACTTATTCATTATCTCCAAGAAAAGATGTATGTTGAAAATGAAATCCCAAAACAACCATATGTATAATCTTTAAAGCGTATACAAATAAAGGCAACCTGAGTCTGATCAGAGCAGTCTCTGTGATGCCCAGCTAAAACTCTGACTGTCTCTCATCTCATTTTGCTGACACGGTCATCCTTCTTCAAGGGACCCCTGGACCTGTAGAAGGTAGACTCCTGCAGTTACAGGTGTTTTTTTTTTGTTTGTTTGTTTTGTTTTTTGTGAACAGAGATTAAAAAGAAGTAGATTAAAAAGAAGTAGAATGTAATGGACTTCTGTATTGGCAGCAATACAATGACCCAGGACAATTCTGAGGGACTTATGGTAAAGAATGCTACCCACATTCAGAGGAAGAACTACAGGAGTGGAAACACAAAAGAAAAACAACCGCTTGAACACATGGGTTGATGTGGACATGGTCGGGATGTAGACACTAAAGGACCATACCAATAATATGTAAATGAGTCTTGATTGATCACACATGTTATAACCATTGGAAATGTGTTTTGGATATTTGGGGGAGAGTGAGGGAGTAAAAGCAAGAATCATGCGACCATGGAAAATCTCTCTAAAATAATAAAATATTTAAATCTAAAAAAAAAAAAAAGAGAGAGAGAGAAAGGAGTAGATTTTGCTTTTTTAGTGTAGGGATAAGTTCAGAAGAAAAGCCAGGTAAAATGGCACATCACAGTCTAACTGCCTTGAAATTCTGTTATAAAACACGTGGAATGAAATAAAACATTGAACATAGCTATTTCTTACAGATTTTAAAGCTCTGAGGGAGCTCATATCAGTGTTTATTAATATAACATAATGCTTACATTTTAAATAAGGATAGGGAAAACCATTTAATAGTCAATGGCATTTTACCTTGAGTTTCCCAATAACACCAGGTTAACTCTCATTAATTAATAGCAATAGAAGGGTTTCAAGTTGTCAATGATCTTACCTGTTGATGTTTCCTTTCCATTTCCTCAAGCTCTTCTTCTACCTTTGTCTGTTTCTCCTTAACTTTCAATAGCTCTTCATCCTTTGCTTGAAGCTCCTCCTCCTGGCGGGTAACTTGTAGTAGAGGCTTCACCTGCAGCAAAATCAGAAATAAGTTTAATGGTATCTTTTGTTTTCCAAGTTCTATTAGTTAATTATACTGCTATTCAAAAACATGCGGGCAACGCACCTTAGTAAAGACTCGCCACCACTGCCAATGTCGTAATTTCAGATAAGCTGCACAATTACGCTGCAAGACTTTCAGGGCACTCAGTTGTTGCTGTTTCTTGGCAAAGGCCCTAAAAACCAAAATAAAAAGAAAGATGTATACTTGTGATAATTATTGGGCAAAAAGAATAGCTTTTAGAATGACCAAGGTTTTCTGAAATAAACAATATGATAATAAATGTGTATATAAGTAAATTTTTTTAGCAAATGTGGTAAGAGAAAAGGGCATTCCAGTTAGCCAAATATTTTGGCTTCTATGCAATATACATAGCCTTAGAATGGGGAACCTTGATTACTACACCGGCATAGATATAGTCAACCTTTATCTGGGCCTGTTCTTTTGCCTAAGTAATGCCTTCTTTATGGAATAAATGAATTTTAAAATTGCATTCAAACACATGTCATTTCAATTGTTCTCCATGTTATTACTCAAACCTCCCTACTTCTGAATGTTACTGAGAAGCTTTCTTGTGTTATCTATGTCAAAATATACCTGAGTAATTACTACTTTTAGAATTATGTGTATCTATTCTTTTTTTCAATTTTTTTTATTTTAAACATTTATTAATATTTATATTTTAGAAAACTTAACATGGTTGCATGATTTATGCTCTTACTTTCCCCTTCACCCCCCGATCTCCCCCCTCCCCTGGCTGATATGCCTTTCCACTGGTTTTAACATGTGTCATTAATCAAGACCTATTTCCAAATTGTTGATAGTTGCATTGGTGTGGTACTTTCAATACCCAATCATGTCCTCATCAACCCATGTATTCAAGCAGTTGATTTTCTTCTGTGTTTCCTCTCCTGCAGTCCTTCCTCTGAATGTGGGTAGCATTCTTTTCCATAAATCCCTCAGAATAGTCCTGGGTCATTGCACTGCTGCTAGTACAGAAGTCCAGTACATTCATTTACCACAGTATATCAGTCTCTGTGTACAGTGTTCTTCTGGCTCTGCTCCTTTCACTCTGCATCAGTTCCTGGAGGTCTTTCCAATTGACAAGGAATTCCACCAGTTTGTTATTCCTTTTAGCACAATAGTATTCCATCACCAGCACATACCACAATTTGTTCAGCCATTCCCCAATTGAAGGGCATGCGCTCATTTTCCAGTTTTTTGCCACCACAAAAAGCGCAGCTATAAATATTTTCGTGCAAGTCTATCTATGATCTCTTTGGGGTACAATCCCAACAATGGTATGGCTGGATCAAAGGGCAGGCATTCTCTTATAGCCCTTTGAGCATAGATCCAAATCCAGAATGGTTGAATCAGTTCACAGCTCCACCAGCAATGCATTAATGTCCCAATTTTGCCACATCCCCTCCAGCATTCATTACTCTCCCCTTCCTTCATTTTAGCCAATCTGCTAGGTGTGAGGTGATACCTCAGAGTTGTTTTGATTTGCATTTCTCTAATTATTAGAGATTTAGAACACTTTCTTATGGGCTTATTGATAGTTTTGGTTTCTTTACCTGAGAATTGCCTATTCATGTCTCTTGCCCATTTATCAATTGGGGAATGGCTTGATTTTTTATACAATTGATTTAACTCTTTATATATTTGAGTAATTAGGCCCCTGTCAGAGTTTTTTTGTTATAAAGATTTTTTCCCAGTTTGATGTTTCCCTTCTGATCTTGGCTACATTGTTTTGGTTTGGACAAAAGCTTTTTAGTTTTATATAATCAAAACCATTTATTTTACATTTTGTAATTTTCTCTAACTCTTGCTTGGTTTTAAAATCTTTCCTTTCCCAGAGATCTGACAAGTATACTATTCTGTGTTCACTTAACTTATTTATAGTTTCCCTCTTTATATTCAAGTCATTCACCCATTCGAATTTACCTTGGTATAGGGTGTGAGATGTTGATCTAAACCTAATCTCTCCCATATTGTTTTCCAAATTTCCCAACAGTTTTTGTCAAATAGTGGATTTTTGTCCCCAAAATTGGGCTCTTTAGGTTTATTATATACTGTCTTGCTGACGTCACTTACCCCAAGTCTATTCCACTGATCCTCCCTTCTGACTCTTACCATACCGTTTTGATGACCGCTGCTTTATAGTATAGTTTAATATCTGGTACTGCTAGGCCCCCTTCCTTCACATTTTTTTCATTATTTCCCTTGATATTCTTGATCTTTTGTTATTCCAAATGAACTTTGTTATAGTTTTTCGGTAGTTTGATAGGTATGGCACTAAATAGGTAAATTAATTTGGGTAGAATTGTCATTTTTATTATGTTAGCTCGTCCTACCCATGAGCAATCAATGTTTTTCCAATTGTTTAGATCTAGTTAATTCGTTTGGAAAGTGTTTTGTAGTTGTTTTCATATAATTCCTGTGTTTGTTTTGGTAGATAGATTCCTAAGTATTTTATGTTATCTAGGGTGATTTTAAATGGTGTTTCTCTTTCTACCTCTTGCTGCTGTGATGTGTTGGAAATATATAGAAATGCTGATGATTTATGTGCATTTATTTTGTATCCTGCAACTTTGCTAAAGATGTTGATTATTTCTACAAGCTTCTTAGTTGATTCTCTAGGATTTTTTAAGTAAACCATCATGTCATCTGCAAAGACTGAAAGCTTAGTCTCCTCCTTGCCTATTTTGTTACCCTCAACTTTTTTTTCTTCTCTAATTGCAACTGCTAGTGTTTCTAGTACTATGTTGAATAATAGAGGTGATAATGGGCATCCTTATTTCACTCCTGATCTTATTGGAAAGGCTTCTACTTTATCCCCATTGCATATGATGCTTGTTGTTGGTTTTAGGTATATACTGTTTATTGTTTTTAGGAAAGGACCTTCTATTCCTATACTTTCCAGTGTTTTCAATAGGAATGGGTGCTATATTTTTTTCTTTTTTTTTTTTTTTTAAACCCTTGTACTTCGGTATATTGTCTCATAGGTGGAAGATTGGTAAGGGTGGGCAAGGGGGGGTCAAGTGACTTGCCCAGGGTCACACAGCTGGGAAGTGGCTGAGGCCGGGTTTGAACCTAGGACCTCCTGTCTCTAGGCCTGACTCTCACTCCACTGAGCTACCCAGCTACCCCAATGGGTGCTATATTTTGTCAAAGGCTTTTTCAGCATCTATTGAGATAATCATGTGATTTTTGTTTGTTAGTTTGTTGATATGGTCAATCATGTGGATGGTTTTCCTAATGTTGAACCATCCTTGCATTCCTCGTATAAATCCCACCTGATCATGGTGGATGATCCTCTTGATCACTTGCTGGAGTCTCTTTGCTAGTATTCTATTTAGGATTTTTGCATCTATGTTCATTAGGGAGATTGGCCTGTAGTTTTCTTTCTCTGTTTTTGGTCTACCTGGCTTTAGAATCAGTACCATATTTGTTTCATAAAAGGAATTTGGTAGGACTCCTTTGCTTATTATATCAAATAATTTGTGTAGTATTGGGATTAGTTGTTCTTTGAATGTCTGATAGAATTCACTTGTGAATCCATCAGGCCCTGGTGATTTTTTCTTAGGGTGTTCTTTGATGGCTTGTTCAATTTCTTTTTCTGATAAGGGATTATTTAGGTATTCTATTTCTTCTGCTGTTAATCTAGGCAATTAATATTTTTGTAAATATTCAACCATATCTCTTAGATTGCTATATTTATTGCCATATAATTGGGTGAAATAGTTTTTAATGATTGCCTTAATTTCCCCTTCATTTTTGACTTGCCTGTTCAGGTGCCCTTACTGATTATTATTTTTATTGCATTATGATCTGAGAAAGTTACATTTTTCATTTCTGCTCTTTTGCATTTGTTTGCAATGTTTCTATGCCCTATTACAAGGTCAACCTTTGTGAATGTGCCACATGCAGCTGAAAAGAAGGTGTATTCCATTTTGTCCCTATTTATTTTTCTCCATGTATCAATTAAATCTAATTTTTCTAGGCCTTCATTCACCTCTCTTACCTCTTTCTTATTTATTTTTTGGTTTGATTTATCTAGATCTGAAAGAGGAATATTTAGATCTCCCACTAGTATGGTTTTACTATCTATTTCCTTCTTGAGCTCTGCCAGTTTCTCCTTTATGAATTTGGATGCTGTACCACTTGCTGCATACATATTGAGCAGTGTTATTTCCTCATTGTTTATACCGCCTTTAATCCCTGTCTCTTTTAATCATATCTATTTTTACTTTGGCTTTGTCAGAAATCACAATAGCCACTCCTGCCTTCTTTTTCTCATTTGATGCCCAAAAGATTTTGCTCAAGCCCTGAACCTTAAACTTGTGTATGTCCACCCGCCTCATATGTGTTTCTTGTAGACAACATATGGTAGGATTTTGGTTTCTAATCCACTCTGCTATTTGCTTCCGTTTTATGAGCGAGTTCATCCCATTCACATTCAGAGTTATAATTATCAGTTGTGCATTCGCTGACATTTTCGTGTCCTCCCCTATTCCTACCCCTTCTTCTTAAACTATTTCCTTTTAAACCAGTGGTTTGCTTTAAGCTGGTATCCCTTATCCCCTCCCTTGATTAACTTCCCTTTCTACCCCCTCCCTTATTATTCCCCTATTTTTATTTTTAAATGCCTAATGAATTGCCTCCCCCTTCTTCTCCCCTTCCTTTTTTGACCTCCCTGCTCCCCTGCTCCCCTTGGTTTATCCCTTCTGACTTTCTCAGTAGGGTTAGATAAGAGTTTTATATCCCAATGGATATAACTATTCTTCCCTCTCAGGGTTAATTACACTGAGAGTAAGGTGTAAATATTACCCCTTAATGCTCTCTTCCTCTCCTTCTTATAATAGTATTCATCCCTTCTCCTTCCCATGCCCTCTTTGTGTGTAATAGAATAGCCTATTTTTCTTATTCATGCAAGATTCTCTTGGTGTCCTCTACTATTCATCCCCCTCTTTCCTTCCCACCCATATTATCTTAGACCATTTAGTATTCCAACCTCTCCCTATGAATAATTCTTCTAATTATTATAATAGTGAATGCTATAATGGTGAGCAGAGTTCACTACAGAGAATTATACATAACATTTCCCCACATAGGAGTACCAATTAGATCTTATTGAAGCCCTTAAAGAGGCAAATTTAAAAAATGAGTTTTCTTATTTTCCCTTCTGTTTCTTATTTACCTTTTCATGTTTCTCTTCATTTTTGTGGTTGGATATCAAACTTTCCATTTAGTCCTGGTCTTTTCTGTGCAAATGCTTGGAAATTTTTTATCTTGTTGAATGCCCAAACTTTCCCCTAGAAGAATATAGTCAGTTTTGATGGGTAGGTGATCCTTGGTTGTAAACCCAGTTCTCTTGCCTTTCTGAATATCATATTCCAAGCCTTACGGTCTTTTAGTGTGGAGGCTGCCGGATCTTGTGTGATCCTGATTGGTGCTCCTTGATATCTGAATTGTCTCTTTCTGGCTTCTTGTAAAATTTTTTCTTTTAGTTGGAAGCTCTTGAATTTGGCTATTATATTCCTGGGGGTTGTCTTTTCAGTGTCTAGTGTAGAGGGTGATCTATGGATCCTTTCAATGTCTATATTGCCCTCTTGAAGAACTGCAGGGCAATTTTGCTAAATAATTTCTTTTAGTATGGAGTCCAAATTTCTATTAATGTCTGCTTTTTCAGGAAGACCAATGATTTTCAGATTGTCTCTTCTAGACCGGTTTTCTTGATCTATCAGTTTCTCATTGAGATATTTCATGTTTCCTTCTATTTTATCTGTCTTTTGACTTTGTTTTATTTGTTCTTACTGTCTTGATAGATCATTGGCTTCTTCTTGCCCAATTCTTGTCTTTAGAGACTGGTTTTCTGCTATAAACTTTTGATTTTCCTTTTCAGTTTGGTCTGACCTGTTTTCCAGCTGTTTGATTTTGGTCTCCAATTTGCTTATTAATTCTTTTGATTTGGGGGGCATCTTTTTCTAATTGCCCAATTCTAGCCTTTAGAGACTGGTTTTCCTTTTCAATCTGGTCATTTCTGGTCTTTGATTTACTTGCTCACTTTCCAATTGTGAAATTCTGCCTTTTAAACTGTTATTTTCTTGCCAGATCTCTTCCATCTTTCTCATGATCTCAGATCTGAACTCTTCAAAACCTTGTGAGCCATTTTCATTGTTTTGGGAAGGTTTGGATTGTTTGTTCTCCTCTGCTGTTTCCTCTGTTGTCTGGATTTTTTCTGTGTAAAAGTTGTCAAGTGTTAAAGGTTTTTTCTTCTTCATCTTTCTCTTCTGGTTTTCCTGATAATTCTGGCTTGCCATTGTAAGCTGAGTTCCCTCTCAGCTTTATGCTCGCGCCCAGGATCTGTTTGCGGCTCTTTAGAGATTCCTGAGATCTCAGGTCTAGTTGTTTTGGGACAAGCCTCCTGGTGGTCTCCTTGCTCGTTCTTCTGCCTGAAGCTCCTTTAACAGTCTCAGGGAGCTGCTTCCGTAGTCAAGCACCTCTCTGCACTGGGTCCCCACTCAAGGTCCACTCCTGCACTCAGAATCAGCCCCTTCCTCGGCGCCCCAGTCCGCGCTTTAATCCGTGCCTCAGCCTGCGCCTGTGTCAGCCCCCTCGCCTGGGCCAGGGCTCGGGGTCTGTGCTCAGGGTCTGTGCTCAGAGTCCGCGAGTTCCTCAGCCTCTCAGGGGGTCCCAAGTCTTGCTGCTCCCAGAAACAAGCCCTGGTGAGCTGCAAATGACCCAATGGGTGCCCCAAACCTGCTCTGACTCCCGTGCGCTGGCTTTGGCGCTGTAGGTGGTGTGGGGTGGGGGAGGGGGTTGCTCCACTTGTGTTTTCGTGGGAGCTGTTTCACCCCTTTATAGCATGGAAATGCCCGGTTTCCACATACCTCCGATGCTGCGCCCTGTTGTGGGGTCCCTTCTTTCCTCTGGATTTGGTTTTATGTCTTCTTTAGGAGTCCTATATGCGTGGGTTAGGAGAAGTCAAGCAGCTGCTTTTTACTCTGCCTCCATCTTAACCTGGAACCTTGTACCTATTCTTTTTGAAGATGTATTTTTTTCTCTTTTCATATTTTCTTAGTATCATTTTCTGCCACTCTTTAGAGTACCTTGCCTTTCAATTTATCTTTTCTCTTTCGAGCAAATTTTTTACTTTTTCTTTAAAAAAAAGCACACGTTTATTACATTATTCTGAAAATTTTTCCTTGACCATAATGTCCTTTCTAGCCATTGTGCAATTTTTTCTTAGTTTAAACATGTATGAAACTTCTGGAAAAAGGGGTTTCATTTCCATTTGTCTTGATTTCCTCATGATCCCCACTCATCTCCTAAAGCTAGAGCTTTATCTGTCTTCCACTTCTAGTGCATGCTCCTGAAACAACACTCTTAAAAGGGCAGTTCTGATTTCTTAATTGCTGAATTCAACTGTCTTTTCTTGTTTTCCCTTCAACCTCCTTTCAGTATTGTACACTGTTGTTCTTCAAACTCTCCTCCTACTATGGTTTTACATCCTTATGTACTTAAAATTACCCTGGCTATTCCTTCACTTTCTTCTGATTCCTGCTCTTCCTTCTCACATCCCATAAATATGTATATTTGCCCAAGATGATCTGTTTATTTTCTTCTTTAGAATCTATTCTTGTAGATTCAAAATCTACATATGGAGCTCTAACTTTTCATTCAATGCTCCTGAAATCTTGTATTGCATAGGTATTGGAAATTGTTAGATAAATGAGAACTCATTAATAAACTCCCCACTTCCCATATCTACTAATGAAGGTCTCTGTCCTGATGATTCCCTTCTCTATCACAATAACCTCCCTTCTCTTCCTAACATCCTGGCACATAATGTTGACACCCTTTGTTTCCCTCTTTTTCCCTTTTGAGGCCATTTGCTTCCCATGCCATGCTAAGTCTTCTTTTGGGATTATTTTTCATGATCATACTTTTTCCCACAATTTCCTTTTTTAGTTTAGATCATCGTATTCCTTCCCTCCTAGACACTCATAGATCTAGGGTTGGAAACAACTCCAGACATTATCTAGCCCAACCACTTTATTTGATGGATGCCATCCACTTTACCTACATAACATCTCTCCTCTCCATTCCTTTCTTTTACTCATATGGCTACTACACCCATACTGCCTCTCACCTGGATTATTGCAAGAGCCTATTTATTGCCTCAAGACTTTCTCCATTCTAATCTCCCAATATAGTTGAAAAGGGTATTTTCCTAAAACAAAGGTCTGATGATGCCATTCCCTCATAATTAGAACTCTTCACAATCTGGCTCCAATCTACCTTTCCAAAGTTATTATACACTATTCACTATGACACATAGCCTAGTCAAACTGGCCTTCTTGTTGTTCCTCCCACACAACAATCAATCTCCCATTCCCTGCATGCACAAATTGACCCTCATGCCAAAAATTCTGTCTTTTAAAATCCCTAATTTCTTTCAAAGCTCAGCTCAAATGCCATTTTATGTATGACTTTTTTTCAAATTGTCATGGATTTGTTTTGTATATACTTAATTTATGTGCATGTGATCTTTTCTTGTAGACTAAATCTCCCTGAGGGCAGAAATAATTTCATTTTCACTTTTGTATCCTCAGTGCTTAGCACATACTAAGTATTTTTAAAATGCATTTTGGGGGCAGCTGGGTAGCTCAGTGGATTGAGAGCCAGGCCTAGAGACGGGAGGTCCTAGGTTCAAATCTGGCCTCAGACACTTCCCAGCTGTGTGACCCTGGGCAAGTCACTTGACCCCCATTGCCTACCCTTACCACTCTTCCACCTATAAGTCAATACACAGAAGTTAAGGGTTTAAAATTTAAAAAAAAAAAAAAAATTAAAAAAAAAAAATGCATTTTGACTTTCTTATTCATTAAATTCTTCAAGTTTCCTGAGAACAGAGATCTTGTGCTATACTTTTAGCATGTAGCACAGGATTATACATAGTACCCTCTCAATAAATATTTTGAGCATCAATTTTTATTAGAACACTGCAAAATACACTTACTGCTATCATACTGAAGATTTTAAGCACTATGAGGGCAGGGACCATGTTATACTAATCTTTATATTTCCCTAATTTTTAGTATAGGGATTTGAATATGTCTATCAGTCTAAGAGAGTACCCACAATGTGCCAGGCACTGTGAGCATAAGGGAGACTGGGCAGTCTCTGCCCATAAGAATTTCATGTTCAATAATGGACTTCTCTACTAGCAGCAATACAAGGATCCAGAGCAAGGCTGAAGGACTTATGAGAAAGAAAACTAGCCACATTCAGAGGAAGAACTGTGGGAGGAGAAATACAGAAGAAAAACAATTGCTTGAACACATGGGCTGATGGGGAAATGATTGGGGATGTAGATACTAAACGATAACTTTAGTCCAACTATCAATAATATGGAATTAGGTCTTGATCAATGATACATGTAAAACCCAGTGGAATCAGCTAAGGGGGGTTAGGGGGTATTGGAGGAGAGGGAAAGAACATAAAATATGTAACTATGGGAAAATATTCAAAATTAAAATAAAAAAAAAGAATCTCATTCAATTAGGGAGCACACAACAATTTGGCAGTCAAATATATATATATATGAAATACAAAAAATAAATGCACTGTGGTTTGCTGATGATAGAGGTGAGGATAAAAGTAGAGACTAATAAGAGGTAATTAGGAGAGGCCTTTAGAAGAAAGTAGTACATATGCTGAGTTTACAGTGCAATATAAATGCCAATTATTAATATTCCACATCGACTTACTTTCTAGCTAAGTACCCTCTACAAACAGCCTGGAAAAAGATGATGATGTCTGTAATCTTTAAATCTCTTTCTTCCTCCAAGTGGGCCAGAACTCCAGCTCTGAAGAATATTTTGCTCTGACCAATTCTGTACAAATTAGGGTCTAATTCTAGGGCTCGGATCTAGGAGTAAAAAAAAACTGCTTTAATTTCTGCTACTAATAATAATGTACAACACTAAGTATCAACTTAAAAGTGAAGGAAAACCTACCATTCGTTCACAAGCTTGTTTGCCATCCATAAAGCCTTTTGGAATAGCATTTGGAGTTAGAATCTCATATCTATAAGGAAGGTACAGAGCAAAGAAATCTCAAAATAAATTTTTATCATGCATCTATTTTCATCTATTGGCAACTAAAGTATGAATATTATATTTGGTAGAGTTGACAAATTCCCCACTACAAATTTATAACAAATTTATAATATATGCATTGTGTTCTCCTCCTATCCCTGCAGTGGAATTAAGAGTTCATTAAGATTAGAGGCTGGTATCTTTGTATTCCCAGAACCTAGCACACAGGAAGTACTGAATAAATGCTTGTTGACTGATAAAAAAAAAAAAAAAAAAGAAAAAAAGACCACATTTATTCTTCCTATCCTCAACTCTAAAGATGATAGCTACAACATCCCTAATATATCCCCCTAGAGCAGTGTTGGTGAACATTTTTGAGACTGTATACCCAAAATGAAACTTCAAGCTGCTTGTGAGCCCTCCGCATTACCTCAGATAGCGGAGAGAGGAAGTGCCCACATTAAACAGTTGGACAGAGTGGTGGGGCATGCAAAAAATGTCCTCAGGCACTGTGGAGAGAGGGAATAGGGCAGCCTCCTCTGTGCCACCTAGCACCCATGGCTTGGTTTTGCCAACACGGCTCTATAATTTAATCCTACCTGGCCTAAAAGGCCCTAAACTGTCCTTTCTTTGAGTAAGACAATAAAATTAGGGGAAATGAACCCATAAAGTAGAAGTAACTTTATTTAATGATATACAAAGTCCTTTTACATATTTTTAATATTATTTAATCCTTATAATAATTTCAAGTGGTATTGTTGTATCATTTCATGTATAAGAAATACAGAGAAATACCAAGCCTCATGTGCCCAGGGGTGTGGCCAAAAAAGGTCTACCCACATGGAGTCTAGGTATTTCAGGTATGATGGAAACTGTGCAAAAAACAGTCACCACACCTTGAATTGTGGATCAAACGTGTTTCCATATGGACACAAGAGGAAGACCTGTCTACCAGAGCTAAATGTTGCCATGTCCTTGGTGAGTATCTTTTTGATAACTGTTCACTGTTTCAACTCTGAAACTAAACTAATAAGGTACTTGCCTGAATCAGTTCTGCCCATTGTACTATCCTAACTTCGGAATTCTCTTTATAATAATCCCTACTCTTCTTTAGATCATTTTGTGGCTCTTCACTGTTCTCTTCATTTCCATTTTATGTTCTGACCCACTTTTCCTCCTTATATTTAAAGGAAAAACTTAAAGATTAGAGAAAATAAAAGTTTATCTTACTGATAAAGAGTTACCTCATTGAACGCATATTTTAAATTAATTCTCTTCATACATATTATGTCTTGTCTCTGCCAGTCATATGTTTGGGGGCAGGGACTACATCTCAACCACTTATGCATCCTGCACATCAAATATAACAGGATTTTGAATATTATAAACTTTCAATAAGTTTGTACTAATTAACTGAAGTATTTCTTTTTAGACAACACACTGATGCTTGTTCCCATTAAGTATCATTCTCCAGTGCGTGGTAAAAATAGGAAGAATCCTATTTAACTGTTGCTCTCACTATTTCCTAGGAACTGCCATCATGTTTTCAGTTAGGAGCATATGTAAAGAAGTCTCAATCCTGGTACCTCTGTCTGAATTCCTGAAATACTATCCGGTTCGGGAATCCCTGTCGACAGATTCTAATCCCTTCTAGGACACCATTGCAACGGAGCTGATCGAGAACTAGATGAGGATCCAGCTTTCCAGCCTAATCAAGTAAACAATAGTTTAAAAGTTGTCCTTTGTAAAATAACACAAACAAAATTATAAAAAAGATTGACCACAATAAAAAATTCTTATTATTTGGAACAGAATATAATGTTTTGTTTAGTACTTACCCTCTTCTCATGATTGGGAATGATGCATCGAACAAAATTAGGGTTTGTATTTCGAAGGGTGGCCATCAGTTTAGTGAGAGATTCTTTGTATAGTTGCCCAACAGTACGAAACATGCCCTTTTTGGTTTTATATGCTGATCCGAAAGCAGTCTCTGTCATGCCAGTGACTTGATCCAGACCCACGATACGATCCACTAGTAAAAACAAGAAGGAAATATAAAATCAAACCAATTATAATTTTTATCAGCAAACAAAATGACAAGACAGAGAATAAGTAACAGGGTAGCAGCACAAGCTTTATGAAACAGATGAAAAAGGGGATGCCATCTAGGGAAGGCAGTCAGCATATCCAGACACTGGGCACAAGCAGTGGAATCATAAGCCACAAACTTCTAGGGCAGGATGGCTTAGTGCTTTGATAACTTGATACAAAATACATACTAATTTAAAAAACCATTTCAGTAATAGTCATGTGAAACCTCTCTTCACAGAGTCACTATTTTAAATAAATTATCTTGCCTATATAAGCAACTATAAAAAAATTCAACTTATTTTCTAGAGTCCCAATCCATAAATTAGACTATAAAAGAGCCAATGAAAAGGCAGAGAATCCTTTAAAAAATAAAAATAAATAAAAATGAAAATGCCCATGAAACAGATTCTCTTCCCATCAATCAGGAAGAAAAGTGATTTTGGAAATATAAATTTAAACATGGGAATATTTTAACTTTGTAAATTTCTTCAAATTCCAAAAATGTTACAAATACTTCCAAAAAATGGAAAGAACAAGAGCTCTATAAGAAAAAGAGCAGGAAAACAAAAATGTTTTCACTTTCAATCACCTTCTTTATGAAGTATTCCTTAAGGGAGAGCAAATGCCTGAGCTTTCCACGGAATACTAGCTAAAATTTCTGATTGTGATTTTATAATGAGAGCTACTAATAATAAAAGGATTAGATGTATAGTGTTGGTTAATGGTCCACACTTATCTATGCAATTCACTCTAATATTTACTTTTCCTGTATCCCCACATCACTAGCTAAGAACGATATAACATATGCTCTCCAGTGAACAAATATTTAAAAAGGAATTCTCTTGGACACCACAAATACAGGAAAGAGGAAGTAGTCAATTTTTATTTTTAAAAGTGGTTCTTCCCTTTAGCCAATTATAACTGAGTCAGTGCTAGTCTTCATAGCTTTAAAAGTGACCATCATAAAGAAAAAATAGGGGGAAAAAAGCTCTTGAAAAATGAAATATATACATTTCGAATCCATATTTATAAGTTGGAGTAATCAGAAGGCTGCCTTTAATTCTAAGCAGTATTTTAGGGCAGAAGTATGTTATTTTTAATCCTTAACATCTTCTAATAAGCCTTGGTAATTAATGCCAAAACAGCCCAATACTACAGGTTAATTTTTGATTATACATTTAGTCTATAGTTTTATGTTGAAATTATCAGTCAAGAATTTAAGTGCTATAGAGATTGAAGATACTTGTTAAAAAGTTCCTAGAAAAATGCAATTTTTAAATAGTAAGACATTAAGGTGGGAGGGGAAAAGAAGCATGATATATTTTCTTATGGGTTTGGAAGGATTTCTTTTTATTATTGCTATTATTGTTACGATTAGGATCAAAGAAGTTACTTATTAATCTTTATTTCTGGCATTTCTTCCAATAAGAAATGTTTAAATAAAACCTATGGAACCTATTAAATTGTTAAGTTCTTCTTTAAGAAAAATAGTGAGTAATTTTTTTTTCTAAAATGATAGACAAATTAGAAGGCAAACATTTTCTTGTCATAAATGGCAGATGCTAAGCTGATGTTCTTGAAAACAGAGGGTCTTCATGAAGAAAAATAATTTCCAGTTATTTCAAGGAAACATAATTTTAAGGAATGATTGTGGTTCCTGAGAAATGTAATTTTGTATTTTATGTCACCAAAATCATATCATTCTCTGCAGGAATAGAATTCAAAAGTCTTCAAGTTTGCATTTAAGTTAGATAAATCATTTTTAGAGCTGAGTTTAATTTACAAATTTTATTTTATTTTGAACAATGTAGGTAGTTCCCTATTCTTTGCTTTTAAATATACACATTTTAAAGGTTACTCAATTTGGTAATTTTTAAAAATATAACAATATCCTTAAAATATTTAAAACAAACCCTTTATGTGCAACTTATAACTGTAAATTTTGGTTTTCTGAGTAAATAACTATGAAGATAAATGCAAGATTGGACATCTAATTCTATGGACCTAAGTTTCAACAATAATTTTAAGAAATGTTACATAAACTTAAATCTTTATCTGTTTTTGTGTGACCAAAACTATGTTGATGCACCAACTTTCCTAATGTACAGCTCTGATCAGATCATTCTTCTGCAAAAACAATCAACCTCTACTATTTTTCCAGTATGCAATTTCCTTGGCTTGTTACTGAAGAACTCATAATTTCAATATTGTCAATTTAGAGCTGGAAGGGACTTCGGAGGAAATCTAGTCCAACTTCCCTTATTTTACAAAAAAGAAAACTGAGGCATATTGATGGGTAACTGTCGTGCTCTTGGTCATACAGGCAGTGTCAGAAATAGGGTATGAATTCCTCTGACTCTAGAGCCAATACTCTTTCCATTATCCCTCAACATAGTTGGAGAAACTGGTCCAGAAAGGTTAAGTTACATACGCAAGGTCATTGAGTTAGTAAGTAGAAGAGCTTCTTAGGTGTGTAGGTGTCAGGGGATGAGTCTGGGGACAAGGTATGGCTACTGTGGATCTAGAGGTCAGTCCTGCTAACATGGGACTGGTGGGGCAGAGCCACTGAGTCTATAGGCTAAGTTGCTCATGGCTACTTTTCTTCTGTAGTCATACCTGCTGAAGACAGTTATATCAACCTGGAAAGGAACCCCTAAGAGAAGGAGAAAACTCTCAAAGCCTAGACAAGCCCATCATTCCCACAAAAAATTACCTTCAAAGAGTAAGCTGTGGATATTTAACTTGTAAGAGTGGGAATAACTGGAATATTTGGTTATAATGCTGAAAAATTGTAACAGCTTTATGATTTTGGGTTTATAAATCAGGGATGCTGGTGAAGGAAATCTCTCTTCAGCTGGGAAATATCCACACTGAAAGTCCACTCTCTTTCTTGGTTTCTCCCTCAAATGTATCACTTTTTCAGGAAGGGCCTTAACCCTACTTCATATCATTCATGACTTATACGTCAAGTCCTCTGATTCCAAAAAAAGCACACTTTCTACTGAACTACAATTCCTTCTAGATCAATTACTTCACATTCCCTCTTCCTCTTTGGCTCTCTCTCCTGAAGAAACAGGCATAGATTCCTGATTGGTGGCTACTTTGTAGAAACCACTATTGCAGAAAGGACCCCAGCCAGGCTTCCCTCATACCTCTGACTTCCCCTTAAAAGCTGCCTTCTCCCCAAACCCCTACTGCTTTTAGTTTTATATGTCTTTTATCCCATTGTACTATATATAAGCTTCTTGAGAGCAGGAGTTATTCTTTCCTTGTATTTGTGACCCTTAGTGGTTAGAACAGGGCCTAGGTATCTAAGAGCTGTGACATCTACCTAGGTTTTGTGAATCCAAATCCACCATTCTTTCTGCTGGACCATGATACCTATCTAAATATGTACTGTGATTTTCCTAGCCCTGTGTCCTTGGATCTAGCTAGGATGTCCCACTCTATGTTTCTCTTTAAATTATTTCTTCAAGACTGAGCTCAAATGCCATCTCCACAGTATTTCCTGATCATTTCACATCTAAAATGTCCTTTTTAAACTCTACTCCTATGGTATTTGGCCTATATCAATTATCATGTTACTTGCTGCAGTAGCTATTTGTATGTCTTATTTGACTTATATGACCCCAATATGTGGTATTACATACAGTAGGTATTCAATAAATACTGAATAACCATCTTTCTTCTCTATTCATGACAAATGCACAATTTACTCAGCCCCACTACTTTTTCATCCTGCTTACTGGAGTCATCTCCTACTCCACAAGTAAAGACATAGTCATACCAGGGTCCAGAGCTATTTTTCAATAAAAGCCCCAACTTCTGAAAGGCATTTTATGTTTAAGTACCTTCAGCTCACCATACTCCACATTTCATATATCTTATGCTCCACGAAAACCAGACTTATCTGCTACTTCCGTATTGCATTTCATGCAGATGCCTAGGACACAGTTATTTGTAAAATATTTGTAAAGTTCAAAAGAATGAACTGCACTCAGAATCAATAATTAATCAGCTTTAAATTTTATAAGCCAACTCAAAAGCATCCAATGTATCTCCAGATTCCTACTCTTTTCCTGTCCCCTAAAATTACCTGGTATTTTTATATATTTGATTTTGCAGATTTTGTTTTACTTATGGAAACTTTATTGATTTAAGCTGCCATTATATGGATAAAATCATAGCCTATTAACAGAATTCATGATGTTTGGAAATTATTTCTAGAAAACCAATAATTCCTTTGTCCTTCCCAAATCAATTTCATTGTATAGTGAAGGACACAAAAAATTAAAAATATAGGAAACCAAAACAACACAAGTAACAAAGAAAAAGGAAAAAGTGATTCAAACAACTATACATCTGTTTATAGGCATCTATTAGTTTATTTTAAAATTATATATTAACTTAAAAATTTTGAAAAAAGAAAGTCATCCTGTTTATGTAGGTGAAGCCAATTGAAATATTCTGTTTATTTTTCAGGTTTCTTGCTATTGTTTTTATTTTTACAAATATAGTCAGTATCTATATTATTCTGGTGGTTATGCTTTTTTAAAAACTCAGTATCATTTTATATATGTCTCATGTTTTAAAATCCATCACATACCATTTCTTATGGCACAATAATATTCTACTTCATGTATATGGCACACAAGGCACTTAATTCTTGATGGATTGGATTTGTATGTAACAAACATATAACAAACATGTAACAAAAACATATTTGTTATTATGATCAGTACTGATTTTGCTTAGATAGTTCAAAGAGCATACCTCTGGAACACTTATATATCCTAGAGGTAATCTAGGATAAATCCTACAATTTACAGATGAAGACACTAAGGTACAGAGATTAAATGAGTTATATAACAAGATAGTTAAGGTTTTATCCCAGGTCATCTGATTCTAAAATAGCTATACTTTCCACTAGCTATAATACCTTCTAGAATACTGACAAGCAGAATTTCTCTTATATTAAAATTTTTTTTTGATTAACAGGTATTTGGGTTTTTCCCCATCACTCACATGTACCTAAAATGAAACAATAATAATAATGAAGATAGCAACTAATATTTATATAGAGAGCTTCCTGTGTATGCTAAATATTTTACAATTATTATGTCATTTGATACACAGCCCTGGAATGTAGGTACTGTTATTACCCTCATTTTACAGATAAGGAAACTGAGTAACTTTCCAGGGTCACGGAGCTTGTAAGTATCTGAGGAAGATATGAATTCAGGTCTTTCTGACTACAAATCTGTATCTTGCTCTGCCAAAATATCTAGCTCCCTCAATAAATATATATGCTTCACAACAAATATGGATAGTGAAACAAAACAAATTTCCACATTGGTCATGTCTAAAAATGTCTTTCTCATTCTGCCTTTCAGGCCTATCATCTTTCTGGCAGGAGGTAAATGTGTAGCATGCTCCATTCTCAGTCATTTGAAATTGTGGGCTACTACTGCATTGATCAAAGTTCTAAGGTCTTTCAGAGTTGTTTAACTTGATAATTTTTTTTTACAGAGTATCAACTCTTCCCTTAGTTTTGCTCACTTCACTCTGCATTAGTTCACAAAAGTCTTCAGTTTCCATCAAAACTGTCCATTTCCTAATTTGTTAAGATGTGATAATATTCCACTACACTTATGTAACATAATTTGATTGGCCAATGCCCACTAGATGGACACAATTTTAATTTCCTGGGTTTTTTTCCACTAAGAGCTTCTATAAATATTTATATTGTACATACAAATAAATACATATAAATATTGTACATATGGATCCCTTACCTTTTTAATTTATCTTTTTGGAGTAGACATCAGGTAGTTGTTAAAAAGCTGGGTATGCAAAACTTACTAACTTTTGAGGGCATAATTCCAAATTTCTTTAGAGAATGATGAGCAATTCACAGTTCTACCCAGAGTATTAATATATTCCTTTCCTCCATCATGTGTCATCTTTGCCAATCTGATGGGTGTAGGGTGTACGGAAGGGTTTCTGTTCTTCTGATAGCTAAGTATTTTCACAGGGCTAAGTGACTTCAAGAGTAATTTCTAACTATCTCTTCACTTCTCTTTCAGTATAAACTCTCTATTAGTCATTTTTATTTTGTCATTCCCGGGGCAAAAGTAATTCTCCCTTGCAGAGGAAATGGAAACAAATGTAAAAATTCAGCAAATCTGCCTTCTCTCTGTTGTCATTTATTATTACCCTATCCAGCCAAAGCAACAGTCCTGTTTGTTCTTTGATCCTATGATATGGCATTTATAACTTTCTCTATTGCAAACTTTAGGATGAAACAATCATTTTCTCACAAGGCTCACACACCATTTCCACTCATTCTAGCTCTAAAATAGAATTTACTTTTCTATCTTTTAAAGAATGAAATTAAGATAGGGCAAAAAGATTTAGCTTCTTTGCTTTTAACAGAAAATTAGTAGATTTTTAGGAAAACCAAAGTCCTCAAAATATCTATCTCATGTTCCAATCCAAATTTCCCAAACTTTTTCACTTATTTCCGCTCCAATGGCAAAATCAGTTCTATTTCTCTTTTTATTGACCTTTATTCAAAACCTCTCCATCATTCCTCCTCCTTCTGGGTCCTATCTAGATTTACTCAGTTGAGTACATCTTAATATACAATGCTACTACACCATGAAAGAAATATATAAGCAAATAAGATTGAAGGATAATCAATTGATCTTATCAATAAAAATTGAGGAATCAACAATGAACTATTTTTTGATAAATATACTTCAGTATAATTAATTTCTTTTGTCATCCCATGTATTTTACCTGCTCCATTAATATCATTCTGAACATTCACCATGACACAAAAAGGTTCAGAACTCTTGCTTTAGACAATATTAAGAGAAAGTGAAGAAGGCCTCTAGTGATAAACTTATCAGAGAAGAAGGATAAGGGTTGAACTGGATGAGCAGAGATCTACATTAGAGGGAACAGGGACATCAATGGCATCACAGATCCACTTGTGTAATGACTTAGAGAAGCACAAATGTTCATCAAATTTGCAGGTGACAAAAAGAATGAAGAGAGCTATAGCTAAGAGGCTGGAGAATTAGGTAAAACTGAATAAAACAGAGATCAGCGTAAAGTCCTTATACTTAGGAACAACAACAAAAAAATCAACTTCAAAAATTTAGATAAGGAAGAAATGGATAGGCAACAGTTGGGCTTGTTATAAAAATACCAAGTGCATACTCCAAAGAACTAGGCAAAAAATAATAACATGATTCATATGGAAGGTCAAAACTACTGGATTCTGAGTGGAGGGTAAGAACGGAACTGAAGGTGGGGAAAGTACTTACAGATCTCTAATAAAGAGTAAAAAGTATTAATTACCTAGTACAAAGGAGAATTTTTTGGTTTAGGACTGAAATGGCTAATAGAAGGTTGACACAAGATAAATAGGGAAATGACAAGTGAATACTAAGTTGTCCTTGAAGAGTTCAGGTATAGACCAAGAATAAAAGAACTGTTTATAGGCTAGTTAGTAAAAGATCTGGCAGATGTGATTACTGGACCACTAGCAGCATTCTTTAAAAGATTATGGAAAACAAGAGGTATTCTTTTAACTGGAAAATGGCAAACTTCAGATTTTGATACAAGACAATGGAATAGATTGATATGATTTAATCTCCAAAAATACAGACCAACAAGCAAGTTCTCTAAGGCAGTGTTGGCAAAGGTTTTCAAGTTCAGGTACCCAAACTGCAACTTCAAGCTTTTTGTGAAAACTGGTGCTCCCCTCATTACAGAGCAAACTCCTTTTGACAGCTGCACAAAGGGGTGGGACATGCAGAAAATGTCCTTGGGGATGGGAAGAGGGAGATCATAGCATCTTCCTGAATGCTGGCTCTGCGGGCATGCCAAGTCTTCACCAACACTGCTCTAGGATTTGCCACTGATATTATTATTGGGTTTGTCGTTTACCTATAAATTAATTTGGGTAATGCTACCATCTTTACCACACCATGCTAAAGCACTGTATCTGATTGTTTACTTCCTCTTTAAAGGTGGTATGGTGGAATAAACACTGCACTTGAAGTTGGGAAGCCCTAGGTTATAATTCAGCCTCAAATTTTTACTAGATGAAAGCCATTAAGCATCCCTGAGCCTCAGATTCCTCATTTATGAAAAAGGTATAGCAAAAGCACTTATTTTACAAGACTAGTAAGAGGATCATATGACTTTGCAAGTCATAAAATGCTATATAAATATTAACTATTATTATCATTTTAAAATTACTTAACAGTTGTCATTCATTGGCCCGATATATATTTTTTGGTAGGTTAATGCCCCAATTAATTGTCTCCCATTTTAGATGGAAATTTTCTTTCTTTCTCTTCTTAATTTTCTGATTCTTAGCATACATACAAAGTTACTTGGGTTGGTTTTGTGTGTGTATGTGTGATATAATCAAAAATGTTATAAAAGATCTTTCTATATCTAGTGATATAACCATATCATTCAAAATCAACCATATTGAATAAATGATTGTCATTTATGTGACATGTTATGTTAACTCTTTTCCAACTAGTGAACCATCTTACATTTCTGGCATAAATTCTACTGGATTATATGATTTTATGTATTCTTATTATTTGATCTACCAGAATTCTATTTATTTTTATAATATTAATTTGATCTGATATTTTATAAGCTGTGAGTGACCCAAAAGGCAATGGAGACACTCATGATGGACACAAAGTATGGCATATTTCCAGTGGCCATTTTCACCCTTCATTATGACTGAAAAAAAAAATCAGTGTGTCAAGAGCATAAATAAGCAGGTGAACAACTCTTCTGTTGCAATTAATACCTACAAAATGTAAAAAGGATAGCCTGTTGTGTAGATACAGTTTACCTCTCTAGGAAAACATGGATTAGAATCACATAGGATAAGAAGGCATGAATTGGTTTTGATATACACAGAAGGTCCTGAATCTGTAAAATTACATCCTGTACTGAAGTATATACATTCCTTAATGATTTGGGGAATATAATGTTTCCTCCCCCTTATCTATAGCACTTTGTGAGAAGAAGCTTTTTGCTTCATAAAAAAGACTTCAGCAGATTACCTCCATTATTTGGGAGAACAGTTTATAAAGAATGAAAACTATCCCTTGAATGGTTATTTCAACCTTTGATATAATTTGCTTGTGAATCCTCTAGTGAGGCCATCTATTAATGTGATATCATTAATGGTCTGTTCATTTTCTGTTTTCTGATACTAACTTCTTTAAGTAATCTATAGAATGTAAAGTTGGAATGGATCCTATAGGCCATATATTTCATTCTGTATCTTAATAAAAATCTCCACATTAAGCCTTTTTCAATGTATCTAATCTAAATTTGCTTGTTTGTAATTTTGACTCATTTGACCTAGTTCCGCATTTAGGGACAAAACAGAATATATCTTACTTTTCCTTATGTCTGACAGACGTTAAAAATACTTAGAGGGGAAAAAAATACTTAAAGAGGCCCCCAAACCCCTCCTTTCCCACCTTTCCTGATATAATTGGTAAATAACTGGCTGTTCTAGACAAACCCACTGAAGTAAACATTTCCCTGAGAACCTGGTCTAGATGGTTATATATTTACCTGTGATTTATTATCCTACAGAAAATTCTGCTTAGAGCCACTAAGGTAATCTAAATCCATTGTCTCCATCTTGTACATCATTACTAACCATTGTCCATGCAAAAGGCTTACCTAATCCCTCAGCCCGTGTCATTTTCTCTAAAGTATATACCCTAAGTCATTAAACTTTGTCATTGATCAGCGAGAGGACTCTATGTGTCTGTCAATCAGTCTGTCAGTTTGATCCTCCTATGATCCCAGAATCATTTCTCTCATTCTGGTTTGTCAAACAGGTCTACACACACACACACACACACACACACACACACACACACACACACACACACACTATCACTGTCCCCAAGTACAAATAATTGGTATTCAAATAGGGAACACAGTAAGTACATATATACAAAATAAAATATACAAAAATACAAAGGAAATTAATAGAAATAGACAAATAACAAATAGTTAAATACAAGTTAATTTTGGAAGGCAAGTATAAGTTTTCACTGGGGTTGTAAGCAGGAAAGATTTGATCTAGATATGTGGAGCTTGAAATGAGTCTTAAAAGAATAGAGGAATCCTATGAGAGATTAAGAGGTTATGAGAAAGAGAAAAAGTCATTTGGACTGGATCACAGAATTGTGGGGAAGGAGTGATAAGAAATGTCCAATAAAGCTAGAAAACGTTAGATTGGGGCCAAGTTGTGAAGGTCCTTAAAAGCAAACAGGAGTTTTTATTTTATCCTAGAAGTGATAGGAAGGCATTAGAGTTGACTGAGTAAAAGAGTAGCATGTTCTTATCTGAGATTGTGATTAACTCTTCTGGAAGGATTGTGTAGGACAAAGTATAGCATGCTAAGAGATGAGATGGGAAGATCTGTGGTAATAATCAAAGTGGAAGATTATGAAGTTCTGGACTAAGGTGGTGGTTGTGTAAACAAAGAAGGAGTAAAATGTAAATAGTACCATAAAAGTATAAATGATAAGATATGGTGACTGAATGGAAACGTGAAGTAAGGGAGCATGATGAATCTAGCATAATGCCAAGGTGTTGAATGCAGGAGAATTTCAATTTCATATGGAGAAGTTTGGAAGAGGGGAAGCTGCTGGGGAAAGGTAATAAGACATACTTTGGATATGACCATTTTGAGATATTGACTTTGAAACTTTCAAAAGGGAACAGGGAGGGGGTACTCAAGAAGAGTAATTGGGGCCGCAGAAATAGTTGTCAGTAATATGCAGAGAAATGCTAACTCATAGGAGCTAATGAGGTTACTAAGAGAGAAAACAAGGTTGAGGACAGAACTTTATAGAGCCCCAATAGTTACAGGGCACAATGTAGATAGCAAAGGAAATGGATAAGGAAGCATACAGAATCAGGAGAGATCAGCATCACGAACACTCTGAGAAGAGGGTCAACAGTGTCAGATACAACAGACAGGCAAAAACTATTTACTAAGAACCTTACCACATCCTGGGCATTGTCCTTTAGACTAGAGATACAAAAATAATGAAAAAATAAAGGAGAAGACCCTATTTTAAAAGAGCTTTTGTTTTAATGGAGGAAGATAGCACATGAGAACCCAAAAGTGGGGTAGAATGTGGAATGACAGCGGGGAAGGTGTAAGGGCACAATGGCGAAGACAGAGAAGAATGGTCAACAATACTAAATGCAGCTGATAAGTTAAGAAAGAGAGAGGAGAGACCATTAGAATGAGCAGCTAAAGACATATGGTGGCAACTTACAGAACAATTTCAAATGAGCCAGAAGATTGCAAATGGTTGAAGAAACAGAAGACAGGAATGGTATGAGAGATATTTTTAAAAAAAGGTTTTCTGAGTATAGGTCTAAACTGCTTTCTAGTATGATTGGTACATTTCACAGTCTCTCCTTTTTGATCATCTCTGTCAATCTGAAAAGTATCAGGCAGAATCCAAGACTCATTTTAATATGATTATTGATAGCTAGCTCTATTCTTCACCTGATGGTTTACCTTTTTCTTGAATTGCTTTTGTTTATACAAAGGTTTTCAATACTATAATAAAAATTGTGCATTTTATTTCCTGTGATGTTTATTTAGTCTTCCCCTAAGATGGTATCTTATTATATTCTCCTCTAATTTATATATGATATGTATGTTATATAACATATATAATACAATATGGTCATGTACTAATTTGGAACTTACTGTGACATAAGATATGAGAGGTCCAATTAGACCCAAGTCTAATTTTTTCCAGATGCAATTCCAATTTTCCTAGCAATTATTATTGAATGCTGAGTCCTTAACCCAGTAGTTGGGAGACTTTAGTTTACTAAATACTCGGCTAAATAAATAAAATACTTACTAAATAAATGGTCTTTTGTTCCATTGATCAACTTTCTTGTTTTGTTTTTTAAAATGAATACCAAAGTATTGATGATTACTCTGCAATTTGCTAGGCCCTTTTCCTTCTCATTCTCTGCTTTATTATTTCACTTGAGATTCTTAATATTTTATTCCTCCAGATGAATTTTGCCATTATTTTGTCTATTTCTGACTCCTTTGATTGGCATGGCATTGAATGTATATTCATTTAGGTGGTGCCAGTGTTATTTTTTAAATAGCAGGGCCCAATCATTACCAATTACTTTTTTACATTCACAATAACAAATTACAAATTATTGAAGTCTATATTTTTGTAAAGAATATTTTATCCTTCTGTGTTTGTACTAGTAAGGATATTAAAATACCGAATGCAATTCATTTTCTATTCTGTTCTGCTGTGTTTTATTGATTATCTATAGACCAGTGATTCCCAAAGTGGACACTATCTCCCCCTGGTGGGTGCTGCAGCAATCCAGGAGGCGGTGATGGCCACAGGTGCATTTATCTTTCCTATTAATTGCTATTAAAATTTTTAAAAATTTAATTTACAGGGGGCTAAGTAATATTTCTTCTGGAAAAGGGGTGGTAGACCAAAAAAGTTTGGGAACCACTGCTAAAGATTAATGATACTGTGAGTTTCCTTGATATTTTTAATACCCTACTAGACTATGAACATCTTGAGAGCAGGGACTATCTTCTGACTATCTTGGTATCCCCAATACTTAACACAAAGTCTATCACAAAATTGGTTCTTAACAAATATTTACTGACTCACTGATATCCTGCAACTGTGCAAAACCTATTCATTATTTTGATTAATATTAGTTGAAACATTAGGACTTTAAAGCTATTACCTGCAAAAAAAAAATCTATAATTTTATTTCTTCACAGTTTATATTTATTCATCCAATTTCTCTTCCTTGTATTTTTGCTATAATTAATATTTCTAGAATTTGGAGTTTGTTGTTGTTTGAATGTCTGATTGAATTCACTTGTAAAACCACCAGGTCCTGGGTTTTATTTTTTGACTAAGTATGCATTTATGGCTAGTTGAATTTCCTTTTTCTGAGGCTGAATTATTTAAGATCTCTTATTTCTAGTCCTAATAATATGGATACTTTCTATTTTTGCCAATATTCATTCAAGCTATTGTTTTTGTTTGCATATAATTGGGCAAGAATTTCCTTTGCATTTTTTAGGAGTTATTTTTTATAATCTGATAATGGAAATATGTCTTTTTACTTTTTATGAGTGTAGGACAGCTTGGTGGTACACTGGATAGAGTACTGGGCCTGGACTTAGGAAGAATCATCTCTCTGAATTCAAATGTGACCTGGGACACTTCCTAGCTGTGTGATCCTAATCAAGTCATTTAACTCTGCTTACCTCAGTTCTCACATCAGTAAAATTAGTTGGAGGTAGAAACTGCAAATCACTCTAGTATCTTCACCAAGAAATAGGATCACACAGTTGACCACAACAAAAACAACGGAATAATAACCTAACTGATCAGATCAGCAGTTTATCTATTTTATTACTTTTTTTAAAAGTAGCTCCTAGTTTTATTTATTAATTTAATGGTTTCAAAAGTATTTACATAAAAGACTAAATAGAAATTGCGGCTGAGAAAGATTTAAAATATAACATGATGGCTATATGCATGAGGGTACCCAGGATACTGAGAAGTGGAAGCAATATAAAATAGAAAGTACTAGCTCTGCAGTCAAAAACCCTAAGTTTAAATACTACCTATATGCACTTGGGCAAGTCACTGAATGTTCCTGTGCCTCAGTTTCCCCACTTATAAAACATAGGGCCTCACTTAGATGGTCTAAGGTCCCTTCCAGTACCAGATATATAACCTTATAAATGAAGGGAAATATGTAGGGCCTGTGACTAAATTTGAAAAATTATGTCTAAAAAATCTTCTAAAGATACATGACATGTCCAAAGCACTAGTCTTAATTCTAAGTACCACTGTAAGTCAAGGTCTAGTGAAATTTCTAGAGACAGGTATATACAAACACATATAAAAGAAAGAAGGCAAGGCAAAAAAACAAGTAGAAGCTTGAAGAAAAGCATTGGGAAGACAAAGTACCAAATGAACTATGACTTACAAAACATGTAAAGGACAACCAAAAAAGTCTTTAAAATTCTGTTTAGAAGAAAAAGAACAAAGGAGTGAGATTATTTCTTGGGCCAAACTGTGTTAAAAGTTAAAAGGAAGCAGAATTACTCAATTACCAAAGATGCTATTTATCACTATGAGTATATGATAGGATCACACTATTAAAGGACTTCAGTCTGGTAGGAAACAGGCTTACTTATGTACCTATGCTGACTTCCTGCTTCCTAAGTCAGGTAAATAAAAGAGTTTCAAACTCTCCTGACCCTTCTAATTCTACAAAGTCCAACTAGGCATCTCTGAGAAGTTCAGATAATTGATAGTATATAAGTTTATAAATATGTATATGTATATGAGTTTTATTCTTCTAAAATAATGGATAACATCAATTAAAAGGGGAAAAAAGATTATAACTGCCTCTATTTAGTAATGTCTATATGGATATAATGAATGAAAAATGTGATACCAATAATTGATAAAGTTGTGTTGCTGTTTTAAATTTGGAGTTATATAACCTAAAAGTATATGGCCTAATAGAAAAATATTTACACATAAACATAATCATACAGCTCTTCCCAAACCTAGTCATAGGTATGATACTAGACAGTGGAAAAATAAAAATAAATGTCAGGGCAGTCCCTTCTTTCGAGGATATTACGTTCTAAAGGGAGAAAGAACTTGTAAATAGATAGGCATATACAAACCACACAAAGCAGACACAAGATCACACTGGATTGATTGGAAGGCACTATATGAAAAAAATCCTCTAATGGGTAAAGCATAAGATGAATCTTGAAAAAAAATACTTTTGAAGAATGTGGGGAGAGAGCATATTTCAAAGATGAAGAATACCCTGTGCAAAGACAATAAGGTGGTATATGAGGAACACAAGGGGACTGCCCTCAAAGCCCTTCACAGGTAGCATCTGCTACCTTTCCAGTTCTCCAACACCTTCCCTTCTCCTATACATGTCCCCTTGGCAACCAGCTCACACTGGTGCCTCCTTGCAGGTCCATGAATGAGATACTCCATCTCTTGGCTCCAGGCATTTTTTCTGGCTGTCCTCTAGTACTGCAATATTCTCCCTCTTCCACTTCATCTTCTAGCTTCTTTTAAGTCCCAGATAAAATCCCATCTTCTTGGAGAAGCCTTTTCTAAATCCCCAAAATGTCAGTGACTTCCTTCTGCTGGTTATTGTTTGTACAAAAGTTGTTTGCATGTTGTCTCCTGCATTATATTGCCAGCTCATTGAGATCAGAGACTGTTTTTTGTCTTTCTTTGAACCACCAATGCTTAGCAATAAGGCTGGACACATAGTAGGCTCTTTTTTAGATGATTACTGAATGACTACAGGGTATATACAAGAAAATAATGTGTGAGACAACTGGAAAAGAAGGAAGTTTTCAGAGACTTTTAAATAACAGGAGAATTTATGGTTTTAACTACAGAGATAAGTTAATGGAATTCAGGAGGTAACATGCTTTGGGTAAATCATTTGCCGGCTATAAATTGGAATGGGGAGAGACCTGAAGTCAGTAATTCAGGTGAGAAGCAATGAGGCTTTGACCTAAGATGCTGGTGGTATGAGTAGAGACAAAGGGATTCATTGAGATACTTCTGGAGATAGAACCAATAAGCTTTGTTAACTAATTGGATATGCAGCAAAAAAAATAAGAAGTTATGGCATTGTAGACTGGAATGACTAGGATGATGGTAGTAATCTTTTTTTTTTGAAAATAATTTTTTATTTTAAACCCTTAACTTCTGTGTATTGGCTCCTACTTAGAAGAGTGGTAAGGGTAGGCAATGGGGTTCAAGTGACTTGCCCAGGGCCACACAGCCAGGAAGTGTCTGAGGCCAGATTTGAACCTAGGATCTCCCGTCTCTAGGCCTGACTCTCAATCCACTGAGCTACCCAGCTTCCCCCTATGGTAGTAATCTTAATTGCAACAGGAAAAATAAAAAAGTTGAAGTTTTGGGGAGACAAAATGAGTACCGTTTTCAACATGTTGAGGTGGAGAGGCCAATGAGACATCCAAATTGAAGAAATCCAAAAGGCAGTTGGTGATGTAGAACTAGTACTCAGAATAGAGATCACAGTTGAAAATGGATCTGGGAATCATCTGCGTAGAGATAACTGAATGCATGGTAGCTGATGTGAGAAACCAAATGAGAAACCATACAGGGTAAAAACCACCCAGTATAGTCTTGGTTGTGAAAGTAGTTAAATACATAATAAGTTAAAGTAGGTTACACAGATGATGATCAAGGAAAGGGAAATAACTGTTATCAAACAGAAAGAAGAATAAGAAGAAGAGAGCTGGTCTTGAAAATTTAAATGAGAGTATTCAGGAGGAGAGGGTATTTAACAGTGTCAAATGTAGCAGAGAGGCCAATAAGGTTGGGGACTAAACAAAAGATCAGGGATTTTACAATTATGGTAACTTGAGAAAGTAAAGTTTCAGCTGAGTGATATGGTTTGATTGAATACTTTCCATCTCCTTTAAATTTTAAAAGTGGCTAATTCTATCCTCTTATTTAGAAGTCCCTAATGGAGGGAAAACAGTCCTAAGTTTTGATCAGATACATTAATGGTTCTTAGAATCAAATCCCAATAGATAAAACAGGCCTTACAGACCACCTAGTCTAGTCTCCTATCAAATACAGGAAATTCTTTAAAATATTCTTACATTCTCTAGAACAACTATATTCTAAACCTTTCCCTTTGCTCAAGCTACCAAGTGCATCTACAGCTTCTACATTTATAGCAGATTCCCACACTTCACTGAATCTGACACCTTACAACTCCATGCATCTACTCTGTTCCTCAAAACTTCACTACATTTACTATTTTATGGTGGTGTCAAAGGCCTAAAAGGCAAAAACTAAGCTGATACCCTTCAATTGGGGAACAGTTACATATGAATCTCAGACGGCACTACTGTGCTTTAAGAAAGGATGAAAGGTTCCATGTGAACTGGAAAGACCTCCAGGAATTGATGCAAAAGCAAAATGAGCAGAACCAGGAGAACACTGTACAAAGACTGACACACTGTGGCACAATCAAAATAATGGACTTCTCTACTAGCAGCAACACAAAGACCCAGGAAAATTCTGAGGGACTTATAAGAAAGAATGCTATCCACATCCAGAGAAAGAACTGTGGGAACAGAAATGCAGGAAAAAAAACACCATATGATCAATCATGTGGTTCTATGGGGATGTGATTGGAGTTTTCATGTTAAAAGTTCACTCTATTGCAAATATGAATAACATGGAAATATGGTTTTTGAACAATGATACATGTATAACCCAGTGGAATTGCTTGTCAGCTCTGGGAGGGGGGTGGAGAAGAAAGGTGGAAAAAAATCATGAATGATGTAACCATCGAAAAATATTCTAAATAAATTGTTAATTAACTTAGAATTAGAACTCTGTCCCACACAATAAGCAGCCATGATTCTAGAAGACTCATGATGAAATATGAAGTCAGGTTACAGATTGACTTTTTTTAAAAAAACATGATAAATGCGGGAATTTTATTTTGCCAACTATATATGACTATAACCAGATTTTGTTTTATTTTGTTTTCTTCATTGGGAGAGGGAGAAGATGAGAAGAAAAGGTGGATTTTCATTTATTAAAAAAAGTCAATTTAAATGAAAAAAATAATTTTAATTATTTTATCACTTCCTCTCTAAACTCCTATACCCACTTTCTTTTCCTTCCTTATAGTCACAAGAGTGATATCCATACTCACTTATTAAGGCCAATGATTCTGGTCGGGTGTCTTTAATCTCAATCTCATTTCTCTACTCCACGACCTTATCAATACTTCTTTCTCTCTTCAACCTCTCCCTCTCTAATTGTGCCTTCATATCCTCCTAAAACATGTACAGGATAAGCCTTTCTAATATATAAACAAACCTTGCATTAATCTTTCTGACTCACTTTGGAAACATCTCATCTTGCTCTTCCTCTCTGCTCTCTTCTTCCTCCCCATTAAAGGGTTCCTCAAAGTTCTATCCCTGTTTTTTCTCCTTCCTTCATGATTAAATCAATTCCCATGACTTCAATTATAAGCTATATGTAGATGACTGGAGGAAAAAAACTAGCAGACCTTTCTACTGAGTTCCAAGACCCAAACTTCTACCTGCCTAAATGACATCTCTACCTGAATGTCCTCTGCCTAGAAACACGTCCAAAAGATTTCTTATCTTTTTGCAAAAAAACTTCTGATTTCTTTCTATTTCTCAGTGGCATCACTTTTCATTATTCTGTGTCATGTTGGTATTACATTTTTCAAACCCTCCCCCTTTAAATATCTTCAGTAACCAAGTCCTACAAATGCTATCTTAACATCTCTAGCCCATAATCTTCATCATCTTAGGCCACTTCCAGCCTTTATTACCACCTACATAGGTTGGTGGCAATAATTTTCCTGCCTGTACACTTCACTATGTCCATGCTAGTCAAATGAGTCTGCTCTGAAATTATCATAACTACCCTGCAAAATTTCAGACTCATTTGACATTCAAGATCCCTTACAACCTGGCACAGCTAAACTTTTTTTCCCCTTGTCCCACATTATACATATTTGATGTTCCACTAAAATGATATATCCCCCAAATATATCTTTACTATCTTACCTCTTTACTTTTTTTTTATTATTCACTACCACTCTTATTGCTATAATCTTGATTGGTCACATTCCTATCAACTTTTTTTTTTTTAAACCCTTGTACTTCGGTGTATTGTCTCATAGGTGGAAGATTGGTAAGGGTGGGCAATGGGGGTCAAGTGACTTGCCCAGGGTCACACAGCTGGGAAGTGGCTGAGGCCGGGTTTGACCGTAGGACCTCCTGTCTCTAGGCCTGACTCTCACTCCACTGAGCTACCCAGCTTCCCCTCCTATCAACTTTTAAATGCAGACTTGAACACCACCTCCTTTATGGTGCTTCCCTTGACTCTGCTCTCATTCCCCAGAGACTTCTCAGATATCATAGAACACATGTTTATACTTCTCTATCATATTTCTGTTTTAGTTATTGTCTTATCTCTTTACTAGGCTCAAAACTTCATGGGAGCAGAGATGGTTTCTTAGCTAAACTTCCTGTCCCTCTCAGGGCCTTCAATGTTGTATATAATGAAATTCTATGGATTTTGCTAAATCAAGACTGGATCCCAGTACCTAAAGTATAAACTCGTACCTAGGTAACTTCAGGAATAATTTAGGCTCCAAGACAGGGCAGTAATTGGGGAATATCAGAGGAAATCAATATTATCATCATCATCATCATTATTATTATTGTAGTAGTATTTTCCTGAGGAGCAAAGGGTGTATATGTGTTTCAGTCTGTCATTTCACTGTCAGTCACTAAACATTTATTAAGTGCCTTTTATGTGTCAGAGGCAGTTAGGTGGCACAGTGGACAGAGTGCTGGGCTTGGAGTCAGAAAGACCTGAATTCAAATCTAGTTTCAGACACTTACTAGTTGTGTGACCCTGGGCAAGACACTTAATCTTGTCTGCCTCTGTTTCCTAATCTATAAAATGAGTTAGAGAAGAAAAAGGCACTCCATTCCAGTGTCTTTGCTAGGAAAACCTCAAATAGGGTCACAGAGTCAGACATGAATATGCCAAGCATTGTGCTAAAACTCTGGGGATTCAAAATGAGGCAAGAGAGAATGGGAAAGGCTTCCTGTAGAAGATGGGTGTTTAGTTGGGGCTAAAAGGAAGTCAAGAGAAATTAGGAAGGAGCATGGGGGACAGTTGTCTTGTTTGTTGAACAGTAAGAGGCCAGTGTTACTGGGCCTAAATACAAGGTGGGGAACAAGGTTTAAGATGACTAGGTTAAGCTAGGTTATGAAGGATTTTGAATGCCAGAGGATCTTGTAAGCAAGGGGAGGGGAATGGAAGAAGG
>NC_058133.1:248869191-248947285 GCF_016433145.1 Gracilinanus agilis | reverse complement strand
GGAGGAAGAGAGGGAAGGGGGGGGGGGGGGGGGGGGGGTGGGGGGTGGGGGGAACTGAAGGAAAATCACTTGAATGGCTAAAAGGAAGATAAATTGGAAAGAGGAGAGACACCAGCAGCTATTTCAGTTTCAAGACATGAGGTGATGTAGGCCTGCACCAGAATGGTGGCAGTGTCAGAGAAGAGAAGGGGGTATACTGGAGAGATGTTACAAAGGTGAAACTGAGAGGCCTTGGCAACAGCTTAGCTATTTAAAGGGACTGGGAGAATGGTGTTGCCCTCTACAGTTGTAGGGAAGGCTTAGGTAGAAAGATAATAATAATTATTACTGGTATAAAAATTCCTGATAAGGAAACTCCTTCTATTAATGTGGACTGGCAAATTAGAATTTTAAAAAGGGCTGCCCTTTGGATTATTAGAAAATGAGCTCATTTTGAGCAAGAATTGTTCAGTTCTTTGTATTTTTATCTTCAATCATTGAGACAGTATCTGGCACATAGTAGGTACATACTAAATACCTGGGGACTAATTGAAGTGACTTGTCCATATGTCTCTAAGGCAAACCCTCTATACGTTACTCCTTCTTACAGGATCTGAAAGTTCTCTAAAATTCTCTCAAATTCTTTAAAAATAATAATAAATGTAAGAGCTTCTGTGTAAGACATATGAATTTAAGGGTGAAGAAATATCTTATGAAATCCCTTAAGTACAATGTTATTACAGGTAGACAAATGTCCAACTTTCAAGTTTTCTTCTCAATCACCTACGTTTTCTATTGTTCTCTAGGGTCAGCATTCTTTGGATTTTGGAGCTGTCCCTTCTCTCCTAGAAAAGCTGTTCAGTGCAACTACGATTCTTCTGGCAGATTCCTTATCTTCACACCTGATGCCCACTTTCCCCTACAGGAAAGGAAGACCTATCAGAGATGGGAACCTGACATTAATAGGAAAAAAAATGGTGGGTTTAATTACAAAATGATATGGTTTGCAAAGAAATTTACCTTGTTTTGAGATTTGGGCTGTTTCATTTAGAACTTTTAATCTAGTTTAAGAATTGTTTTTCTAGTTAATTAACTTCCTCCATTTCATCCAATAACAACTACACCAAAAATTGACAGTATCAATGAAAATGTATGATAGACGCTACATATGAATTGCAATAAATTCTAAGCAATATCTCACTAATCTTGATTAAGATGTGCTATAAGAAAAGGAAGGATAAAAGATACCAATTCCTTAACCCTATCCAATGGTGACAATCATAAACATAAAAATTGAAACATGGCATAGTTTAATTTAATATTTCTTGAACCCAGTTTTGTATTTCAAAGTACTTTATGAGAAGCCAAATGGACCTTTTTGCTTTTTTAAACAGACCTGTATTTTCGTTGGTTTAGAGAACTTCCAAATCTTAACTACTAATGCAGACTGGTACAACAGAAACTTGCATGAGGGTAATGAGTGATTTAGTGACTTTCCCAGTTACAGTGTGTGTGTGTGTGTGTGTGTGTGTGTGTGTGTGTGTGTGTGTGTGCACACACATGNGTGTGTGTGTGTGTGTGTGTGTGTGTGTGTGTGTGTGTGTGTGTGTGTACACACACATGTGTGCATGTGCATGTGTTGGTGTAAAATGGCACATCATGGAAAAGACTTGAATTCAGGTCTTCCTGACTCTGATGCTGGCTCTATTCCTGATGCCATTCTGCTTCTCAATAGATCATTATGAACAAATATTACAAATACATTCTCATAATTTATGGTGACATACAAAAATCTGAAACAACTACATGACCATTGACCGTGTTTTATTATTTAAAATTCCTCAGCACTGGACTTTAAAATTGGCTCAAAAGCAAATAACAAATCAAAAAGCTCTCTAACACCAATATTTATTTGGAAATTGTGTATCAAAATGGCACTATTCAAAAAGGTAATAACATACCTTTTAAATTTGCAGGCCTGTAATAGCTGTGTGTAAGTAATAAGCAAAATGTAGGCAGTAGCAATTGAATTGGTATGCACTCAAACAGTTGCTTTGAGGCAATATAATAGAGCATGAAATGAAAGAATCATGCAAATCTATGAGCAAAAATAACCCCCATCCCTGCCCACCAACCCAATCCATTCCTCCTCCCTCTCCCCACCCTTTACGTCCCCCCGCCCAAAAAATAAAGGGAAAAAAAAAAGGTTTTCCTGTGGGAATCCAATCCTTTGGCTTTGAGAAAACCTATAATTTTTATACATTCACCTGGTAGATCATGAAGACCAGAAATATTGTCATAGAAAGAAGCTCTCTGAATATTCTGAATCTCTAAGGCAGAGAAACAGCAAAAAACAGAAGGACAGAAGAGCAGATACATAAAACACTTTTGTTAGTACGCAGAACATTTGAAATCACAAGTAAACTTTGAAACTGGGCTACAAAAATGAGGCCATAACAGATTCCATGCAAATCTACATTGGGTTTTCACATTTGGACAGGGTTCTTTATAGAATGATTAAATATGATGAATTTAAGACAGAAATGGAAAATGTGATTTCCTTGAAAAAGATAACTCCTGGATAAAGAAGCATCCTCTATCAATCCAGGTCAGAATCTTCCCTGCAGCTCCTAGTCTTAAAGAGTGCCCTAGAACAGTGATGGGCAAACTACGGACCCCTGAAATGTTCTATCCCGCTGCGGGACATTATTCCTAATCTGACAAATACAATGAGTAGGATACAATACAATGAAACTTCGAAAGAGTTGCCTTAGAAACGGACTGACAGATGAGCATTTCCTTTCCTTTGGCCCTCTCTTTAAAAAGTTTGCCCATCACTGCCCTAGAGCATAATGAATTTAATTGGCACAGCTGTCAAGAGTAGGAGCTTGAAACCAAGTCTTTCTTGGTTTCAAGGCCAGCTCTCTCTTTACTCCCTCTTCACTGCTGCCTCCAATGAATACTAATAAATGTGTTGCTTTAATTATTTCAATGGGAAATTTGTAAATGTTGGTGATAATGACATGCAGACAACTATAATAAAACAAAATTCAAAGGAAGTACTTCTATACCACACTGTATAAAAATCTACAAAAGCAATAGATATTAATTTTCCAACAAAGCTGAGTAATTTTCAGATCACTACCAATCACACAATTATTCATGAAAATGTCTCATAAGTCACATTATAGTTTCATGAAATGTGAGTATTTAACAAAAAATTTTTTGTTACAAGAATCTTAAAGGATAATAACCCGGGTAATAAATCCTACTCAGCTCATTAAATGAAATCGGTGTTCAAAAAGGAATCTCCAAAACTGCGTGAGAGTGAGTATATGAAAACACATTTAGGCAAGGGGCATTATGTCTCTAGGGCAGGGCTGCCACCAATTAATCATTTTTCCTTGTTTGGCCTTCAGAAAAACCTATAAAATCCTAGAAAACAAGAGGCTTTAAAGCTAGCTTAAATGCTTTATACTCCAAGTTTGTATCTCCTGACAAGGTAATTAAATTACCTTTAGAGTTAACTTACCTTTTTCCCTTGTACTTTTAAGTGCAGTGCAAAAAGAGATATTTTGTAGTTTACTAGTCTTTATTTCTGTCAGGAAATTTTTTTTATCCATTCCAACTCATTTCTTTCTTCCCTGAGGTTAAGCCATTAGAAAAGTGTCCCTAAGAAAAATTCTTCAGGAACTATCCATATCTCAGACTTCAACTGAATTTGTGCATACGAGACAAATATGAAATGACCAAAATCCCATTGCCCCTTGCATTTGAGAGCCCCCTGAAGCCTATGACCAAGACAGCTTCTTCCTACTCTTCACTTTAAAATTTCTTCATTCTTGACCAAAGATGTTGATGTCTATAACTGTGCCTTGCAAAGAGATGGTGCTCTACTCAAAGCCTTGACACAATCAGTAGAAGATATAGGAGATTAGTGAGAGTATGGTGCTATAAAAAACCATGGTGCTATGGAACCAAAGCTGGAGGTGGTTTAGCGGAGTCAAAGTTAGCCTTGAATCCTTTGCATAAGAGTGACTGTCAGGTGTAAGTGAAAATCAGGTGACTTGCAAGTGCACTGAAGATCCTAGAAGCAATGATCAGGTTTTTCAGATTGGTTCAGTTTAAGTACTCAGTAAATACAGAATGAACTTGACAACATCTGATAAACCTAAAATAGCTACTCTGAGAAAATATAATACTGTGTCTGTTTTATGACTGTTTTATATTCTTAGGAAAATAAACTTCAAAACTCAGAATTAGGACTAGAATCTAAATCCTCTAAATTGCAGTTTGATGCTGCTACAAATTTCAAAATTTTTACTTTTGTTTTCATGAAAAAGAATGTGATATATAATAGGAAAAAACTTTTTAAAGCCATCAAAAGGACCAACTTCCATCTGAATGTCTTTTCCATTCCCACTGGTAATGACATGGCTCATAAATCTTACTTTCTACCCAATTTTCTACAAAAGTAAAGAAAGTAAAGAAGAGTATTTTTAAGGTTCCTTCTAGTTACAGAACTTTATCTGATCATAGGAAAATTATGAGAGTCATCATCAAGAATATTATCACATAATTCTTCAACTTTCTCAATTCATTTGTATTCACGCTTTGACCAAATAGTGGTTCAGTCACATCTTTTTCACAGAACTGCCAATTTTAAAATGCTGAAGTCTGAAATTCTATATTCTTAACTTTTTTGCCTCAAATTTTTCTATCTGATTCATTCACAATAAATCTGCCTACTCTTTATATCTTTAGATCTCTGCTCTCCTGATATCATTCCTATCATCTCTCAGATAACCAGTTCCGAAGCCATACTATCCTTTAATAACTGCCCACACCACAGAATTCTTTGTCTCCTGACAATCTCTCATTCCTATTCTACTAATTCTGTTGTCACGTATAACCATCATCATTTAATGTTTATGCTTCTATTCCTAAGCATCACATCACTAGAAAAAGTCAAGTAGAAGTGACTTGATCCATCCATTATAAATTTGTGGTATGTGACTTGAGCTGGATCCTCAAAAGCTGCGTGGTGATGCATGTCCTGATTATTTAATTCCCAATTTCACTAGCAATGGAGGAGCTAAAATTTCCCCTCTTTCCTCAAGTCTCTAATCTCACTTCTAGATCACATGCATCCAACAAAGGATGGCCTCATATTTCACAAGATTACATCCACCCAATAGAAAAAAATTTCTTCCCCTTGCTTTCTACCTTAGAAGAGGTAACAGTTCTTCATATTCCAATCTAATCCGTCTGCTCTCTTTCAGCATCTATCTCTAGCAATACTCTAATTAGCAGAGCTACTAGTTAATTTGGTTAATTCTCTCTTCAAAGTTGATAAAAATTGTAATGTGTGAAATTGTCCAAAGGATGTTTCTTACAGGGAATGGGCTTGAATACAACTTAGCCAATTTTTAACTCTATTTTAAGTAGATGTGAACATTTCTTAATCAATCTAAAGACCTTATACTAAAGTGTAAAGTCTTTGAGAGCCACTGGATAAAGTGAAATGATGGTCCTGAGTATACTGGACTTTTCATCTTTCCATCGAGTCTAAACTGTGTCTTCAGATGGATTAGTTGGAAGCAATGGCATCCTTGGCTCATCTCCCGAAGGATAGAAAACAAACATATGTCAACCAGCAGAGACAACATCATGCATAAAGGGAACTTCCCAATAATGGGCAAAAAAAGACTTCCAGCAACCAAGACATATCACTCTCCCCGTTGACATAGATGCTCCCTGGCCTTGCTTCCACACTCTCCTATATTCCATACAAATCTTTGGGAGAGTGTGGCACAGAAGTTTTGTGAAATCTGTTGTCAATAGACTACCTGAGAAAATACTCCTTTCTTTAAAATTACTTAAGTCTGGCTTACTTTATTTATTTATCAACTGAGAATTTCCATGGGGGGAAGCACACTGGTGAAAACTCAAGCCAACAACAAAGGAGAAAGTAAATCCGGACTCTTTGGTGGTATCCCCAAAACTCTTAATAGAAGATAGTCAGCCTAACTCTGGGAGCCGGACTATGAAAGTGGGAAGTGGGGAAAAGATAAGGCCCAAAGCCAGTGTAGGCTACATTACTAACTTGCTGAGAAGATACAAGGAACTTCTCTGGTCCAGAAAGAATGGACCTACTTTTCAAATAATTAATTGGATTCTGACCTTTGTTAGAAGAGTTGTCTCTCTAACTATAGGCAACATGGGATTGAGGAAGAAGGGAGAGAGAGAGAAAAGAAGACAGTTCTTCTATCAAATGTTCATTTCCCCTCACACAGTCACCAATCATATCATTCCCTGTGGACCAGATGAATGCTATGCATTCTCTCAGTAAGGTGCTAAGATACAACATATCTGTCTCCTTCACAGTACTCTACAATCCCTATAATAGCATCAAGGTGATGAGGGAACATATCAAATTGATCAGGAATTCTATTCATAGTCAACCCCTTTTTCAATTTTTTGTCTCTTTTTCCTTCTCCCTTAAGACAAACATTAAGTTCAGTCCACAAGACTCCTCTCTTCCCTCTTTACATTCTATTACTTAACGAACTTAATCATTCCCCCATGGCTAGAACTTTCACAACTATGCAAATGATTTCCCAATTTTCCCAATTGATTTCTTGTTTTCACCTCTTTTTCATTTTGAACTCTCTATAGAACAGCTCTACAAAAGCAGATATCTGATTCGATCTTCTAATTCAACATATAAACTTTAATTTATTGTTCCCCCAAACCTGTACTTCCTGACTTCCCCATTTCTAGCAGTGACCTCACCTTTCACCGTATGTCTCCTATTAGAATCTTTCATTTCACTCTTCTTCCTCACCTCTCAAGTCTTATCAATTTTACCTCACTATCTCTTATATCCACCACAGTATTTCTGAAATTCCCAAGGTACTCTAATTCAACTTTATTCTCACTCTACTCACTCTCTATCTTTTACATGCTATTGTATTTAACACATATATTGCTTATACGAAGGTCTAGTCACATTACAACATTTCAAGTGACTCCTTACTGTATATTGATTAAAGTTGATAAAATTCTTCCTGGGAACCAAAACCTTCTAAAACCTGGCTCTACCCTATTTTTCTAGCATTACTTACAACTACTCCTCACAAAAGACCCTATATGCTCTAGCCAAAAGATTTAGATATCAGCCAGTTCATTTCATTCGTTCTATAGATGCCTATCTGTAACCCAAAAGGCTTTAGTGACTTGACCACAGACATACAAGTGGTAATAAGAAGCAGAGCTAAGATTCAAACCTAGGTCCTATCACTCCATCAACCAATCTTTCCATTCCAATCTGGAATCTATGTATTTGATTTCCCATTTTTATTTCTGCTCTCTCTGGTATGAATTAGTCCACATATTTCCCTATTAAAATCCTACCATTCCCTTAAGATCTAATTTATCAAATGTCAGCTTCATGATTCTCCCTGATCACTTCAGGTCTAAGTTTACATTTCCTTATCTGTTATCAAACATGTACCCTTATTCTACATTATTATTTATCATAGATATTTGTTTTTGCCTTTCATAACTATGTATCCTGCACAGGGATACACATAGTAAAAGATGGAATAGGCCTGTGATTTCATTGGTATGAGGACACCCTGGGTGAAGAAAAATCCGCTAAGAATATAAATTGGCAACTTTTCTGAAATGCAAGTCTTCAGTGTTAGTCTAGAACACAGCTAGTAAATGTCAGAGATGGGACTTATACCCAAGTCTTCTTGGTTAGCCTTATATCCACTATACCAGAGCCAGGAGGCACAAAACAAATACTTACTGCAGAATGAAAGACTAACCATTTCACTTCTACTCCTGAACACATGCTTATTTTAGTATAATCCCACTACCTATCCCATAGATTATCTACTACCCCCTAAGACAGATCTGATCATACCAAGATTTGGAGCCATTTTTGGGTAGGATACAGTAGTTTTTCTTAAGCCTAGTAATGAAACTATGATGTTGAGTTCAAAATAAGAGAGGCAGGAGTACCAGCATCTAGATACAACCAGTGTCCAGACACAAACCCTCTTACCCTTCACATTTCTTACATAGCCCAGAAGATTGAATTAATTAAGAACATGATGTATTACTCAGTAACAACAAACAGATTTTCATTAAAAGATTGAGAGTACTGAAGCTTCTACTTTAATTGTTAGAAACCAATCTTTCCTCCCTAATTCTTTGGAATTTGACCTTAGCTACATAATCACTCATGTGATTCATAATTCACATATAGGTCCAGGTACACATAAACAAGTACTCTAGCCACATGTTTCACATACATTCTAAAAGATATCCTGGGGATCAGCTGGGTGGCTCAGTGGATTGAGAGCCAGTCCTAGAGACGGGAGGTCCTAGATTCAAATCTGGCCTCAGACACTTACTTCCCAGCCGTGTGACTCTGGGCAAGTCACTTGACCCCCATTGCCTAGCTCTTACCACTCTTCTGCCTTGAAAACAAACAAATAAATAAATAAATAAAATAACAGACATCCTGCTCTTGAAAGCATTAGCTTGACCAGACAGCAGGATTCACCCACAATGGTTTCTTTTATCTTCCTCCCTTCTTCCTCTTTCTTTTTCATTTACTACATGTTTCTCCACATGCCAAATTCTGCTTTCTCTCAATTTCATTTTCTCTTGTCTCTTTATTCCTTACCTTCTGAGAAGGAATCTGGAAAGATTTATGGGCTCTGGAAATGTTTTCAGAATAGGAGGACTGAGACAAAGTTAGGAGCAGGGCAAATACAGTCAGATAAAGGCCTGAGTAAAAGGGGTGGTCCAATCACAAAAGTTGTGGCTGAACCACAAATACCAAGGAAATGAGAGAGAACCCAGAGGCAGTGTAAAGGAGCGAACAGCAGGCTTTGAGTAGTAGGGATGGTATAAGTAATCTCTTTTTACTTGTACTTTTGTGAGCATGGACTATATTAGGTTGAGCTACCAAAACACAGAAAAAATTGTATTCAGTTTTGAAAACAAATTAAATAAATCTACAAAAGCAGATAAAGGGACAGAAACAAAAGGAGCAGATGCAGATATAAGGCTTTGCCCAAACCTGGTGCACATCCTTACAACTAGGTGCTCAGAGGATATAGTTGTACCTTTTCAACTTTTTAATACTACCAGATCTGAAGGAAAAGAGTTCAAGTGAGAATGAATAAAAAAGTGCCTTTCTGTCTTTGTACTCATGTAGATTAGCACTGGTACAGAGTGAGGATCACTCTTTGCAGCTATCTACGACTCTTGAGTCCAGGAATCAATTAAACTAAATTTCTACCATTCATTTCAGCTCTCTTATTCTATTATTTTAAGTATCTAATATTCTCTTCTTCAATTCTAAAACAATTCATCCTCACCAGAAAATCAGACATATGCCAAATTTTCTAAATATTTTTTATTTATTTTTTAAGCTGAATTATGCTTGAGATGTACAAATTCCGTTAAAACGGCAGCCCTGCTCTAGGGAGAAAAGCTGCTTCTACTTTTAAACTACATAAAAGCAAACTATAAGAGGAACTAAAACGTCTAGTGATTCCAATTAGGCTAATTACAAGCCCCAGATCATAAACCAGTGGACAGGAGCAACAGTTAATGCATTTCTTACCATCTTTCCAAAGTTCTGCAACAAATCTGTCTGATGACTGGTGTAACAGGGTGGCCACATTGTCATTCAGAGGATCCATGTTTTTCATCAGCCACTCATCAGCTTTATAGTCCACCTGTGAAAAATGAAGAGTTAGGAGTGGCTAAAAGAAAACAATGTTAAGGCTATACTAAAACCTTTAAGATTGGTCTAAGAAATGGACTAAATGGAATTTTAGGATTATTTACTCAGCAAGGAATTCATATAATCATTTCTTTAACTATCAATTAGAACATGAACACATTCACATTTTCATTCTGATTAACCTTCTTATAAAACATTTGATATCACACAAATTTTTAAAAATTTAAATATTAACATATCTCTTACCTTTCCTGCATAATGAATAATACAAAAATCTGCCTTGTCTTTCAGTTGCCGAGGTTTTTGGAACTTGGAGTGTGTGCCTTGCTCTTGAACCAGTTTTTCCACAAAGGTCTTATCAGTAGCTTTAGGAAACCAGCACTCTTCATCCAAAAGAGCCAAAACACCAGGTGGATTAGCCTAAAAATAAGGAGCAATAATCATTCACAAAATTTTACAACCATCTTAAATACTACAAAAAATTCTCATAGTGACTTGTAGGGCTTCTCCTTGTAATAAAATTTTTTGCATTGTACTTCTCCATTAAGAAAACAGAAAATGCTTCTCAAAGGCTCAGAGTCTAGTGATAGACATAATAGGAAAATAGGCAGACGCTTCTTTAACTAAAATAGAATTTGCCATTTGACTTTGTTAGGAACAAAACTTGACCTGTGATTTCACTGATATTAGAGACCTCTTCCTCAGTGTGCAAATTCCTTTCCATGCAACTTATAGTCTTCATTGCAAAGAAAACAAAGAAATTAAGCAACTTGCTAAGAAACACAGCATATCAGAGACCCTATCATATTTTAAGTCTCTCCAGGTTTGTGATCTTGGCAATATCATGGACTTTTTACCTAACATATCCAATTGATTGTTAAATCTTAAATTTCAAACCATTTCTTACATCTGAACCCTTCTTTTTACTCACACAACTATCACTTTAATTCAGGTCTTCACTATTTCTTATCTAATTACAATAGACCTCCATTTGGTCTTCACACCTTCGGTCTTACACCAAATCTACACATTGCTGACAAAGATGCCACTTCTCAACTCAAAGAACTACAAAAGTCCAGTGGTTCCCTATTGCTTCCAAAAAAACCCCCTCCTCTTTTAGCTTTCAAAGCTCTTCACAGCTTGGTCCCAAACTAACTTTCCAACCTCATTCATCACTGTTCCTCTTATATTCCGAGATCCAGTCAAACTAGACTATTACTGATACTTCCAAGCTTTGATATTGGCTGTCCCCCTAGACCTAGAATGAACTCTCCTCACCTTCCTCTCACTGAACCTCTTTCCTTAAGGTGACAGATAGGTGGCTCCATAGATAGAGAATCAAAGAGTGGTCCCAGACACTTCCTGGTTGTGTGACTCTGGACAAGTAATTTAACCCCAATTACCCAGTCCTTGCTCTTCTGTCTCTGAGTTGTTAATAAGACAGAAAGAGTTTTAAAAAGAGATACAGCGTAAGCACCATTTTTTACATAAACTCTTTCCTATCTATCCTCAACTTAAAAGCCCACTCTCCAAAACTTCTGTGTATTTAATAACTTTGTTATTCCCTTTTATTTTGTATACCTATAAATGTGTATATGATGAGCTTGCTGTGTGTATAATATGCATATGTTTACTTGTTACCACCTTCCTTTTGAATAGTGACTGTTTCTCTCATAGTACTTATGTGCTCCTACTTGGTATTAGGCAGGCAATTAATAAATGTTTATTCATTGATTAAGGTAGGACTTGAAAGAAGAAACTAGGTCTTTCTGGTTCTAGCTTTTTATCCACTACCTCATGATGCCTCTCATTTGAAATATTCATCAGTATAATATTTCAAATTACAGTCATTAGAACTTATAGTGAATCCCCTGAAGTGGTTATATTATTCAAATCCATATTGCATATTTCCATTGGACTGGAAAGAAGTATCAAATTTTATATTAAAATAGTTTTCCATAATGCAGATTTGAATGCATGCGATCAATCACTTTAGAGGACTCATTATTTGCATTAATCATGACCTCACTATAGAAACTTTAATGTAAAGGAAGACAGTGAGATAATATAATATAATGTAATATAATATAATATAATGTAATATAATATAATATGATGTAATATAATGTAATATAATATAGCATAGCATAGCATAGCATAATATAACATAATGAAATGAGTAAGATGAATATGTAAGTATGCAAGACCTTGGACATGACATTTAGGCTCTTAGGGCCTACAGTTTCTTCCTCTATAAAAGAGAGAACTACTAAGATCATTTCTAGTTCTAAAAATTTCTCCCTGAATCCTGTGAAAACCCCCATACATTTTACTCTCACCAACTCAGCAACCACCCAAACTTAGCTCCATGGCACTAAAAATTTTCCTAGGGAGGGGTTAGGAATGAGGTCCAGAGAAATATGAGGTCCCCAAACAGGATAGATGACTGAGATTCTGGAGTGGGAGAAATATGGCCTAAGAAAATGCACCATTTATTTTCCTTTTCAAATCCTTAAAACTCCTCCCTTCTCTTTTTCACACTTAAAAAAAAAAAAAGGTTCCAGATGTGTTAATGGAGTTATGGACAAACAACAGAATTGAAACAGGATTCATCAACATTTCAGAGGAAAATGTGGTATAAACCTAACCAAAGACCTTAGGGCAGAGGTTCTTTAAATTTTTTTTGTGTCATGGTCCCTTACTCAGAATAATGTTTACAAATGCATGAAATAAAATACATAGGACTATAAAGGAAACTAATTATATTGCAATATAGTGATAAAAATACTTTTAAAAGATGGAGAACCCTGAGGTTAGATACCTCTGGCTTAGAAATAATATACCTTATAATAAAAAACAGCATGCTAGGTTCTATTAATTTACTGATCAAGGAAGTATACAAATATCTGAATAGTGGACATAGTTCTAAGAGGTAATTAGATTTAATTAGATAACAAGGCTTGTTCATGGAGAAGTTTCTTTTTGGTATAGGATGAAGCAGCAATAATGCTATAAATTAAAATATCAGAACAAAAAATTTTATCACAAAACGTAAAACTGCCATAAGGAAACAGAGCACTGGTTGGGAACCCCCAGGCTATCAAAATATATGGGGCTAAGGAATATTTTTTTTTAAAAAAGTGTTTACCAAGTCATGTTCTAGAGTAGGTATTAATGGATCAATATCAATTTGGTGGGATGTCTCTAGTGCAAGGGGTCAGTCACTACAGTCATACAATACTTCCGTATTAAGTTACAAACATTTTAAAATAAAGTTTTATTGCATTAAAAACTGTAAAAAAACAACTACAGTTATGGACCTTTGCTCTAGTGAGATGCACAAGTGATCTATCTTTGGCCCCATGCTGCTTAACATTTTAACCTTATAATATATTTACCTGAGTGTATGTTCTTTATACTACACCCCCCTCACCATACCCTGTACTCTATGCTTCTCAAAGGTAGAGAATAATCTTTGTAAATGACTTGGTTAGCTACATGCTTACTAAATATAAAGATGACAGAGAGGAAATATGTTAAGAAGTTATAGGGAGAAGGGAAGATCCAGGAAAAATTGAGGAAGAATAAATGATTCTCAGTTGAAAGTAAAAGTATTAAGGAATGTGAAACAATTCTTTTCTAATACTATTCATTAGCTAATGATGATGATGATGATAGCAGCTAACATTTATAAAGCACTCTGCAAAACATTAACTTTAACACTATTGTTTAATTTGATCTTCATAACAACCCTTGGAGGTAGGTGTTGTCTCTATTTTATAGAAAAGGAAATTGAGGCAAACTGAGGTTAAGTGACTTGTCCAAGGTCATACAATTACTGAGTATCTAAGGCAGGACTCAAATTCAAGTCTTTCTGACTCCAGATGAGGATCTTCCACTGCTAAAAGAATTTTAAAATATTCTGGGATTACATAAAACTCTATGGAAAAAACCTAGGTAGTATGAAGGAAAAAAAGATAGGAGTAACATGAAAAAAAATTAGAAACAAGGATGTTTTGCTTGTCCTGTATCTTAGGGGATGAAATGCTAAAATTTAGTCTGTTTTCTAGATAACAGTAGTTTATACCAATGTATCAAACTCAGAAATAGGGAAACTAATCCATGCATAAGGATATCTGGGTAACACATACTGATTTAAAAAAAGACGTTTATCTAGTTCCTCTTTTAATGATTATATTATTTTGTTAAATCTTTCTCATTTGTATTTTAATCTAGCCTAAGTTACCTTCAGGGATATTGTAGGCTACATGTGGTCTGTGGGCCATGTATGTGATATCTTTTGCTTACCCAGTCTTACTATAACCACTGCAGTATAGTTCCTCATTACCACCACCTTAAACTACAAGGCACACTTTTTTTAGGCTTTCCCGTTTCCATTCTTTTCCCTATTCCAATCAATCTATTCTTCTTAAGCATAAATTTGCTGGTAACCATACTCTGAATCTGGAGCAGACTGACCCTGGTATTTAATAAAATTTTATTGCTATTATCCTTTACCCAAATAGACGATTAGGTCACCCAAAAATGCACCATACTCTCATGCATTAGTCCCTTTCTGAGGTTGTCTCCTTTGCCTGGAGGGCCTCATGACTCCTTTTTGTCCACTGGATTAGTACTCAAGAGTCCAGTTCAGATAACCTCTTCCACCCCCATTACAACTTTATCCTTCAAATCTCAAAAACCCATTTGTTTTGTAGCTCTTATGCATTTATGTCATAGTGTATATTATTACACTGACTTGGGGATTTATTCCTCTGCTAGATTAATCTCCCTAAAACACATACATATAAACAAAGATTGGTTAATTTTGAGCTAAAAGTAATTTTATGAATTTGATTAGGCATTCCTGTAAACAAGTGGGATCTAGGCTATCATCTGACAATTTTACCCAAAAGGATAGACTGAGAATGAATAGAATGCTTGACAAGGAATCAGGAACACCAGGTTTAAGTCCTACTTCTGATGAGTCTTTTCTGGATGATACCTGGCCAAATCACTCTCAGTGCCACACACAACTTTCTAAGAACATAAATTGCTGCACAAATGCTGATCTGGATAGATACAAAACATTTCTAATCCAAAAGTTACATATAATAATAAAATAACAAGTCTAATAGAAAAAATTTTGCCCACATTCTAAAGTAAAAAGTATTTAACAATTACATAATTGTGGCATGCCTAAGAAACTGAATATGGCATAAGAATTCTTGACTATCAAACACTGAATGAATACTACTACCATTATGAAATGTAAACTAACTGAATTCCAAGATATTTCTGGTAATGGAATAAGAATGAGGAAAATGACGAGAAACTGCAGGCCAATATTGCTGGCTGCTGCCATTAACTTAATAAATATAGAAAAGCCAAGATTTTATAAATCTATGTAAATTGTATTATCCCCATTTCACATATGAAGAAAATAGAGATTCAGAGAAACTAGGACATCTTCTCACAGTCCCAGAATCACTTTGGAGTTAGGTTTAGAATCTCATCTCCTGTGCCCTTTCCATTGACCCATGCTGAATATCAATGAATATATAAAACTAAAAGATAAATAAATATTCTTACTGGTCTTTCTATTAAATCAATGCAGGGCTGCAGATCTAGTCCAAAATCAATGAAATTCCACTCAATGCCTTCCCGCTGATATTCTTCTTGCTCGAGGACAAACATAGTATGATTGAACAACTGCTGAAGTTTCTCATTGGTGTAGTTGATGCAGAGTTGCTCAAAGGAATTCAACTGTCAAAGTGTTGAAAGAAGAATGAGGTTCTAAAAGATCATTTCCCAAAAATAATAACAAAACACAGATAGCAGGAGATTAAATAACTGAAAACAAAGGAAAAACAATCTAAGAAGTTAAAGTCATAAAGAAAAGTCATACCTTTCACAATTACGGATAAGGGAAGAACTCTTAGCAAGACAGGATAAAAGAGACAATGGAATCCTAGATTCAGAGTCAAAAGGGACTAAAGAAGTCATCTGTTCCATTTCCCTTTATCTACAAAAGAGGAAAATGAAGCCTAGAAAAGTAAGCTGCCAAAGGTCACAGTGGTATTTAAGTGCCAGAAAAAAGATTTGAACTCCATTTCCTCATTTGTAGAAAGAGAAAGTGAGATCAGATGACCATGGTCCAAAATTCCTTTAAATTGCTGTCTATGATTTGTGAATCCATTAACTGCTAAATAGGCAGAATAGGCAATCTTGATTATGGAAAATTGAAAGGCTTTTGAATAAATAAAATCAGTGCTACTAGAATTTGGTGCAAAATACAGATTGGGGAAAATTTTTTAAGTCAAACATTACAAACAAAGTATGACAATCCTAACCTACAGGGCACTTATAAAATCTATAGCACTAAGTACCACTCTGACATAAAAATGATCAAAGAGTATGAATGGTTTTCAAAAGAAATGTAATTTATTGACAAACATCCAAAAGAAAATAAAATCACTAATGAAAAATACAAATCTAAAGAGCAACTCTTGAGTTACCATTTCATATTGATCAAATTATATTGAGTAAAAAGACAGAAAAATTCCCTGTTAGAACAACTATGGGAAAACAGGTCCACAAATTCCATCTGGTCAGGCTGTGAATTAGCCAAATTATTCAGGAATAATAATATTAATTAATAAGAATAATTCAAATTATGCAAGATAATTGTTCAGTTGCTCATGCTAAGAGAAAGTTCTTAAGAGATTATACTTCAAAGAAATTAAGGACAGTGAAAAAATGCATAGGTCAGCATCATCCTTGACTATCACATTATGGTGACTATCACCAACATATCTGATCAATTACTAAATCTTGCCATTTTCTCCTGTATAATATCTCTCATATCCAATACTTCCTCTTTACTGATGCAAGCCCTTTGTCACCTCTTACTCAGATGATAAGCCTCTTTAATTGATCTCCCTGCCCCAAAGCTCTCCCTTCTCCATTTTACATAGTTTTTCTTTTTTAAAACTTTTACCTTCTGTCTTAGAATCAATACTAAGTATCAGTTGCAAGGCAGAAGAATGTAAGAGCTGGGCAATTGGGGTTAAGTGAGTTGCCCAGAGTCACACAGCCAGATTTAAACCCTTTAAAACCAAGAGCTCTCATCTTTAGGCCTGGTTCTATATTCAATGAGCCAACTAGATGTTCCTCCATTCTATTTTGGCCAAAATATTTACCTTCAGTAAAGATCTGACTCTCCTACTCAATGAATTCCAGAAGCTTCTTATGGCCTCAGGATAAAACTTGACCCTGGGGAAGTCCCTCGATTTCTCAGTCCTCTTGGCAGCAATAAATTACATTAAGTTCTAGGAAAAGTAGGTTTGCACTGGTAGAATTTAAGAAATTACCTAATATGACAGTCCAATGAAATCACAGGTGCAATTCTTATCACTAAAGTTTTAGATGTGAAACAACCATTCCAAATTTAAAATGATCATTAAAATTTTTGTTCAATTTAAATGGTAAAGCTCTAGCTATCACAGTATGGGTAGGCCACTAATAAATCAGAAACCATACATATTGCCAGGAGGATAAACCAGGAAAATGAAGACAAAATCAAATATAGAGAGGCTGACAGAACTAAGGATAGATGACTTGTACAAGAAAAGAATTAAGGAGGAGCACAAGAGCTGTTTTCAAATATCAGAAGGCTTGCCACTGTGTAAAATAGGATTAGACATGTTCTGCTGGCTCTCAGAGGACAGAATCAAAAGCAATGGAGAAATTTCAAAGATGCAAATTTAGATTTGATAAAATGAGGCTTCCTAACAATGAGGGCTTTCCAAAGTTGGATGTGCTTTCATAGAACATCATATGTCCTATACTGGAGGTAGTCATCATTATCCAAGTATGAGCTGGACTAGATATGGTCCCTAAAATCCCTTCCAACTTTGGAAATCTGTGAGATTGATTCTGATGTAATGATCAATGATTCTGATGTAAACTATAGTAACAATAATTTGTTACCTAAGAAAACAGTATCTAAATATAGCTAATATAGTGACAAAAATTTAGAGGTCAGTCATTTCACACAGCAGTGAAGAAAGCACATTAAAAACTTTGATCCAGAGATCCTGCTGGGCATATTCTACAGAATATTTCATAGTAGCAATCTTTGTAGTAAGAAAGATCTAGAAACAAAGTAGATGTCCATGATTAGAGGGATGGTTTAGTAAGTTGTGGCACATGAATCTAATGGAATATTTCCATGTAATAAGAAAGAATAACTAGCATGAATACAAAGAAGCAAAGGGAAATTTATATGAACTAATGGCAAAGAAAAAAAAGGAGAAAATCCATATATATGATAGATAACTCTACAACAAAGTAAATGAAAATGAATGCTTTGAAATTATAATAATCAAGTCCCTCTCTCCCCTCTTTGCAGATGCAGGAAAATATGTGCATACAATATTGCATAAAATGCCACAATTAATTGATATTGTTTTGTGTAACTTTCCATCCCCTACCCACGACTTTATTGTTATGTGATAGTTCTTAAGTCAGAGGAAATGAAGAAGGCTGTAATTCAGACATACAGGTAATGAAAAAACAGAAAGTAACAATAAAAATAGTTTAAATTAACATTTTGAAATACCTCAAAAATTTCAAATCCAGCTATATCCAAAATCCCAATGAAAGATGCTCCTTGTCGTTTGGTCCTATCCAGGGCTTTATTAATACGATGAACAAGCCAGCGAAACAGTCGTTCATAGGTAGCTTTTGCCAGTGCTTCTACAGCAAAATCAGCCTGAAAACGAAAATGTTATCAAGCTCTTAATCTGAGAACTTTCGATTGAGCAGCAATAAATGATTTAAAAATTAAAGGGACTAAAAAAATTTTTTTAAACCTTCAAACTCTTGACTATTCTCTCAGTTTAAACATCACTGAAAGAAATGAAGTTAAGTCTGGTAGAAGAGAGAGGGCAATTTGATGAAAAAAGTGCTGAATCTGGAGTGAAAAAAACTGAATTCAGATCCCAGCTCTGACCTTGGGAAAATCTCATAATCTTTCTGGGTCTTAAATTTCCTCATCTATAAAATAAAGCAGCGGGTCTGGATGATTTTTCAAGTCCCTTCAAGCTATCAACTTATGAATCAATGTCTAGAGACCTCTCTTGAAATTATGTATTAATGTTATCACAAACAATCACAAACATGAATAACTAACAACTGGTTAGACAACATGACTATGCCCCACTAAATAAGAAATCTTTCCTGGGAAGGGATACCTTTGTTTAATACAAAGAAGTCCTGTCAGTAGGAGCATTCAGGAGTAGTCTCCCTGAGATTCCTCATACTTTACCACCTTTACCTTTACCTTTACCACCAAGAACTACATCAGACAGATGGCTGGCTAGCTGGCTCTCAGGAGGGTCCCTTCCCCTTCAGATGAGTAAAACTCAGAAAGTCTCTTCTTGGTGGTTGCATCAAATACTCTGAGCAAAGATCACACGCTATCCTCTCATTGGTACATCATCACAAGAACAGGATTCTATCTCCTAGACAGATAAATTCCCATACATGCATAGGACAACAGAGAGAGAACTTTTGTACACTGACTAGAAATAGTACTGACTGTAAGGAGTCAAAAGACTTCAGTACTGGTTTTGAGTTCTATAACTAAACAAACTCGTTACTTTATTGGAAGTCTTTATTTCCCTATTTTTTACATATTTGATTTATAGAAAGATCACCTTTATTGTTGGCTTTTACCAGCCTAAAAAGTTTCTTGATGTATGTGAGCATCAGTCCCAGAGGCCTAGTTGCCAGATTTATGGAAAAGAGTGGTATTTGGCCTGACCACTCTGTGTAAAGGTTTAGGTAGAATGTAACTAAATAATATTTTTTGATTAAAGTGAAGTTTTTTTTTTTAAAAAAAAAGGGCTACTGGAAAAGAAATCAGGCCAATTTTCTCAAGTGGATACAAATAATAACACAAAGAGGCAATGTGACATAATGGATTGCGTACCAGGAAGATCTGCATTTGAATCCTACCTGTGGCATACTACTATGTCACTCTGAGCAAATTATTTAATCTCTCTGTGTCCCAGATACTAAGATTAATTATAGAACAGGTGCTGATCTGCATTGGTGGGGCAAGTTTCCTCACTAGGAGTTTCCTATAGTGACAGAATCACAAAAACAAAGAAACAAGGGAAAAAATACCAATACATTCTGTTTCATTCCTTTTTTGAGTTTGAAGTTAAAAATAACAAGAGTAGAAAGAACAGAGACCGAGAATTAATACCCTAAGAATATCTAGATGATTCAAATTTGTATTCCTTCAATGTTACAAGTCAAGAAGTATAACACTTAAAGAAAACAGAGAAGAAATTATTACTAAACTTACTTGTTCCTTGGTTTGTGCTTTCTGAACATAATCTCTGCCAACCTTGATCCGAGGAGTAAGGATGGCACGAGTGAATTCCATTACATTCATCCCGAGGAGATGACAGAGTTTCTGTGCAACTGAAATTTTAACAAGATTTAAGTCTTTAAAAATATTGTGAGCACTTATTTATCAACTAATCCTAATACCAGTGGAAACCATGTAAAAGTTTTATCATCCTTATGAAGGAATAGTGACTAAGAAAAGAAACATAGAGACGTAATAAATCACAATGAAATAATCACAAAGTGATACCTCTCCCTTCTGATAGACCAAAGCATAATAAAGATGATATCTAAAGGTAAAAGGCTACACTAAGAAAATTAACTTCACAGCAAAGAATGATGCAGATGGGACTAGATAACAAGCTATCTACTGGGAGTCTTAATACTTCAGAAGGAAAACGAGTCAAGAATGTGATAGGCCTATAAAAGCAAAAAACTAATGTGCATTCTTCCACCCTCCTCTCTTCAATTACCAAGAACTGAGCTTACGAAGAACATCATACTTGGTCTGGAAGACCCAAGAAAACCAAGTAAGTGAGAGAAAAATCCAGGGCTGAAAACAATAACAACCAAGGACTAAGAAGTAAGAGACATGAAAGAAAAAGTAGAAAAGAGACAAAATGGAAGATATTCCTAAAAGGTAAATAGTATTTTGGCCTGACTGATTATTTAATAAATGCTCTCCTAATGAGCTTTACTTCTTTTTAATATTTTTTTTCTTTTTTAAACCCTTAACTTCTGTGTATTGGCTCTTTGGTGGAAGAGTGGTAAGGGTGGGCAATGGGGGTCAAGTGACTTGCCCAGGGTCACACAGCTGGGAAGTATCTGAGGCTGGATTTGAACCTCTGAGCTTTGCTTTGAGGAATAAGCAAACCAGATTTTCATGATTCTGTTAAGTCCTTAAAAGGACTTCAGTAAAAGACTTGGATGGACAAGATTAGCAATAATCTGATGATGAAATTACAATCAGACTCATTTTAATATCATTCAAGTAATAATCCCACATATTTGGGACTGGCAAAACTGACATTAAAAGTATGATTTATGTAAATAAATACAAATACAAATAGTAGATGGTGAAGACTAATCTCTAGACAGTCTCTAGCCCAGGAAGATCCTCCTCCAACTCAAAATATCAACTTTCTTGTTTAGCTTTTAAAGCCCTTTACAACCTGACTTCAATTTATATTACAAGTCAATAAGGATCCAGTAGTGCTTCATTTTTAAAAAGGAAGCTCCCTCCACCACATCCCATTGGTCTCATGGAAATGACTCTACTGGGGTGTTTGGTTTGATAACTCTCATTTTGATCAATAATACATGTAAAACCCAGTGGAATTGAGCATCAGCTATGGGGAGGGTGGGTGGGTAGGGTTTGGGCAGAAGGGAAAGAACATCAATCATGTAACCATGGAAAAATATTCTAAAATTTAAAATTTTTTTAAACAATAATTTTTTTAAAATGACAATCAAAAAATAAAATAAATATTAGCTATTATAACTATAATAATTATTATCCATCTCATTACTGAAAATGATAGATTTCTCAATGTAAAAATTATGATGACTATCACCAAAAGACACTGAAAAAAATTGAAGTTTTTTAGTTGTGTAATAAGAGTTAAATAAATGTGTTTCTCCCTCCTCAATCCTATATTTACTATCATGTTTTATAATACAAAATGAAAATTATTTCACTAGGTTACCTGTGTTTTCTGGCATTGAAGCTTGATCAGTATTCCTCTCTTTTTTAAAGGAAATGTTTCCAAACTGTAACACTGAAGATACTACCTTAAGCATTGCTATTTTAAAAGAAAAATGCAAAAAAAGATTAACGAAAAGAATTGCTTTTATCAAACTGAGTTAAAGATACATTAAAATTAGGTCCAAAGTTTCTTTATTTGTCAAGCTCTTATTTACTGTTATTGGTTAGCAAACCCAAAGCTTTAAAAAAAATAAGATTATTTGTTAAGTCTATCACATTTTTGAATTGGGACAATACAATAAAAAAAAAAATTTAAGGACTTACCACCTATAAATACTTAATACAATGTACTAGAGATAACTATAAAAAATTACAGTTCCTGTTTAAAAGAACTTATAGTGTATGAGGAAGGATAAATATACACCCAGATTAATGGATATAGTATAACAAAAGCAAAGCAGAACTCCTCTGAGTTTCCTAAACTTTTTAAAAAGTGAGACTTTGTGAAGGACATAGTCCCTTAACTGTATGGGTTACATTATTTTACAGAGACAGAAGATGTCTTGTCATGTTTAAGGAATATTTAGTACTCCAATTTATGTTTTTTAATGGAGATGGGACATAGAACAATGAAGAGGAGTTGCTTGAATTTAAACTGGCAAGAGAAAGTGAAAACAGTGTGGAAGCTTAAATTCCAGGCTAATAGGGCTTCTACTTTATCCTATAAGCAACAGGGAGGCATTGAAGGTTTTTAAGGTGGAAAGTGACATGGTCAGACCTGTGCTTTGGGAAGATTATTTTGGCAGCTTTGTGAAGGTTTGATTGACCAATGTTTAAAAGTTCTACTGAAGTGCACATAGGATCTTACAGATCCCACACATACACAAGATTTCATCATGAGAGAAGCCCATTATGTGCATCGCTTCCATTGTCTCTTGAAAGTTATCTTTGTCTTGCTGTCCAGGAATAGGGATATAGCCATTGGATAAAAATCTATAGTTATTAAATCCTTCAAGAAGCAAGTCAGCTGAGGAAAAAAACAAAATAAAAAAAATTTTAGCAAGTATTCATAAATGGATGATCATTTACTTCAGTATTTACTTCAGCATAACAGATTACCATTGCCTTAACTGCAATTTTTACCATTTTACTAAGTACCACTTTAGGCACTTATCATCTGTTTCAGGATGATATATAGATGGCAGGACTCAAAACACCAATCTTTGCCCCAGTTGTCTTATTTTTCCATTTCAATTTATTATATCACTTTCTCAGCCACCTATGACAAACCTCCATTATGACCATATAATGTTTTAGGCATCTAAAATATTTCCTAAAATGGAAGCATTCCATGAATATCCTGATTGAAGCAATGCACTAGTATAAAATCCATTTCTCCCTGGCATTGCTTACTTTCTTTATATTCAGTTAATATATATAATAAAATGAAACATATATTATGTAATCATATCACAGAAAATTTGACATCATAATTGTAAAACTCAGAAACAGATTTTTAGAAAATCTAAATTCTGTATTTTTCTTCATAAACAAAAGAATGTTTTTTTAAAGAATAGAAGTAGATCTGACCTGAAAAAAATCTACTATTCTTTAAAAAAAAAAAGAGAGAAAGAAAGAAATACATTTTGGCTTAAACAACTAACTAAAAACCACACTTTACTTTTGGCTTAGCAGTAGAAAAAAGCATTTAGATCAACCATTCATATAACCTGAAGTAACTGGACTCCACTTTGTTTTTTCTTAAAAACTTTTTTTAAAAGGTACAATGTAGTAAACCTTGAACCTTGACCTCTTTAAACAAAAAAGACTAATCACTGATCTTAAATCAAAAATATCTGAAGCAAAAAAAATTTAATTTGTTGCTAAGTCAATGTAACTTACACTTTAGATGTTCTCCTGCTCCAGATAGCAGTTGGTAGAATATGTGAAACGTACGCTCATCTTTAGCTTGACGAACTGCTCGAGATTTTTCCAAAAGATCTGAGTTAGGGCCATTAAGGATTAAACACATTGAAAGGCAGTTAAGTCTACAGTGTCAGTGTCCCTTAACAGGGAAACCTTACTTTTCCCCATTCACATGATAAATTCCACTGTAGCTATAATGGAACAGATAAAAAAAAAATACTTTTAACTCAAGAAGGAATCTTATACACAAGCTCCAAGCTCTGTGTCAGTCTGCTTCTTACATTCAGTCATTAAAGAATCCAAAGACCAGCCAGGACTTAAGCAAAAACTATCATTAAACTACTCATTAAAGTTAAGTTTCTACTTATGTTTTAACAGAAAAAGAAAATGGTAGCCCTGCCTGATTGGCAACGTTTTGGTTTTTATTTTTCATCAATTCAAAGATATCAAATCTCTTTTTATAAATTAATGAGGAAGAAATTGATCCTACAGAATCGGAATGCTGCTGTGACAGTGGAAATTCATATTATTATAATTCCGAGATTTGCCATTTAGCTAAGAAATTATCTTTCCCCATTTGTCAAATTTGGAGTAGAGAACCTCAAAACTTCCTATTTTCAGAAAAGATTCAGCAGGGAAAATTTATTACAGATAGGTTCAGGAAACTATTCCAAGGCTGTCCCAGTATTAAATGACAATCCTACCTTCACCATAATAAGGCTAATTTTCAAAACAAGGTATTTTTAAAAAATGGATGAATGACAGTTCAAATAAAATAACAAACCAATCACCCAAATCTAACATTATATGCAATACTGCATACTCATACTTGGTCAAAAAACAAAAACAAAAACTTTGGAGTTTTCATATCTCATCTGGAGAGATACAAATTTATTATCATTTCAAAGGATTAAGTTATTCTATCATTTTGTTCTTTCCACTTAAGAGTTGTAAACATTCTAAATATTGTTTTCTTGTTCCTGCTTACTTCACTACTTCAATTCACTTGTCTTCCCATGCATCTCCATCTATCCTAATCATTTCTCCTGTTGTAGTAATGTGACATTACATTTATGTACCTCAAAATTTTAAGCCAATCTCCCAACTATGAACATATATTTTGTTTCTAGTTTTTTGCTATTGCTGCTATAAAATATTTTGGTGTAGAAAAGAACTTGTTTTACACCCTTGACCTTCTTGTCATATATAGCTGAGCCAACAGGTATGGATATTTATTCACTTAGCATAATTGTAAATGGCTTTCCAGAAATAAGGTACCAAATCATGAATCCACAAAGTGATTTTTTGGGTCCCTATATATCTAGGATACCACACACTTAACCAGGCACAGATATGTTTTTCTGTTCCCTATACCAGTGGTTCCCAAACTTCTTTGGCCTACCTCCCCCTTTCCAGAAAAACTATTACTTAGCGGCCCCTGGAAATTAATTTTTAAAAATTTTAATAGCAATTAGTAGGAAAGATAAATGCACCTGTGGCCATCACTGGCCCCCTGGATTGCTGCAGCACCCACGAGGGGGCGGTGGCGCCGACTGTGGGAATCACTGCCTATACAAATGATAAAAATATCTTCCTCCTATTGATAGCTTTCTGTCATTCTATATGGACTGATCTGGCTGATGCAAAAGCTTTTCAACATCATATATTTAAAACTATATTTTCCGGTGGAATCTATGTCCAATTTGAGTAAGAATTTTGAACAAATCAACAGCTAATAACATTTATATAGTGCATACTATGTGCCAAGCACTGTGCTAAGTGCTTCCTAATTAGGATCTCAATGGATCCTCACAACAATCCCATGAGGCAGCGGGTTACTATCATTATAGTTTTTATTGATGAGGAAACAGAGGCAAACAGTCACGAAGACAGTGTCTGAGGCTAGATTTGAACTAAGGTTTTTCCTGTCTCCTGGTCCACTGCTTTGTCTCCTGTGCCACCTCATTGCACCAAAGTACCTAATCATCTTCTTCAAAGATGGTATGACTTGTTTTTTCAGGTCATGTACAATTTTGAATACATGGTGCTTGTTGGCTACTGATTTGAACTTAATTTTATCCAAACCATTTTCCAGGTTACTCAAAAAAGCTTGTCAAATACATGAAATCTTGTCAAATACATAATTCTTCCCCAAGCTAGCATCATTCTCAGGACTGAATTCAATTGTTTCTGATTTCTTTCTTATCTAGTTTGTTCCACAAAGCTACTTTTAATTCCTTGCCAACTAATTTTGATTATTGTTTTAGAATATGACCTAAAGTCTAGAAATGAAATGCATCATTCCTATCCCTTGAGATCCTAGGACTTTTGTTTCTCCAAATGAATGTTAGTACTATGACAAGCTCTGTAAAGTTACCCTCTGAGTATGCAGAAAGAAGTTGCACTAAATGTATAGATTAATTTAGGCAATGGCATTTTTATTATAGTGGTATGGCTTGACCAAAAGCATGGAATGTTTTCCTGGTTATAAACATAGTTATTTCTTTAGAAAAAATGCAAGGAGAACTGGATTGGATGCAAGGAAGACCCAAGATATGGACTAACCTCCTCTAACCCTTCCTGGGCAAAATACGGAATCTTACAGAACTCTACATATCTCTCCAGAGAAGGTTGTGATTTTCACTGGCAGATGAAGTTACTCCCTGGGAATATCTTTTGTCAATGAAATCATAGGTCCACTTCTTATTCCCTTATTTTGTTATGGTGCATTTTGCAATTACTTTAAATAGGGCATCTCTAAATTTCTTAAAATTCTGTTATTACTGAATTCACTGGTTTGAATTTACATAGATTGCAACTTTCATGAAGTTATGGTTTCAGTTTCTTTGTTGAATTTCTAGGAATGTATAAATTAACCATCATAATTAATTATAATTATATAATGTTATAATGAGGAATAATTTTTACTCCCCTTTGCATTTTTTATGCCCTTAACTTCTCTTACTGTATCATGTGCTTCTTAAAAAGCAATTTTAAATAACAGTGGGTAAAGGGTCATCATTGCTTTAGTACTAAAAAAGCTTCTCCATGGTATATGATGTTAAGTGTTTGGCTTTAGGTATATACTTTTCACTATTTTACAAGTCTGTCTACATATTAATGAATGTCATATGTTGTCCATAGTGTAGTCAATGTATAGCTATCATGGTTTTGAATAATTTTAATCACGTTATTAATTACATTAATAAGGAAGCATTAAGAAAACAATTGTTTCCCCTTTTTGCATCCCTGGTACAAATCCAGTGTGATCACAATGAGTAATTTTAAGGATATATTACTATGGGCTTTTTGCCAGGATACTTTTTAAGTTTTTTGAAAGAATGTATATTAATAACACTGAACTATAGATCTCCAACAACTAAAATATTAGGATTACATTTGTCTTAATGAAAGGAGATTGGGAGAGGGTTTTATCAATTTGAGAATAATTTATATAACATGGTTATTAGTTGGTCTTTAAACTGCACTGTAATTAGTGGCTGTTTAATGTGGCCTGAAGACCTCCAGGAAAGAGGACTCCTCCACCTGTGCCCATTCCCCTTCTCACTTTGGGGCAGTTCTAACTAATAAGGAGTTTTCCCTGACATGAAACCTAAATTGCACTCTTCTCAACTTCCACTTGTTCCTGGATCTGCCTTTTAGGGCAAAACAGAACAGGTCAAAGCCCTCTCCCACATGCCAGTCCTTCAAATGTCTGAGGATTGCAAACACGAGTCTTCTCTTCTCCAGGATGAATATGTCCAACTCTTTCATCTCTATAAAATGTACTTGATACCCTTCCCTGTCCTAGTTGCCTTTCTCTGGATACTCTCTTGCTTAAACAATGGTGTCTAGAAGACAATACCTTAAGAAGTCTGACAAGAGCAAAGTACTCTGGAATTTCATTTACTAGAATAATAAGTCAACAAAGGCCATGAAGTTAATCTAGCACAATTTGTTTAAGCTATGATGGTTCTTTGTAATCACCATTTCCCAATCAAGATATTAGACAACTAGTCCCTTCAGAATCCATGGAAGAATCTGGATCCACCCCTCCCAGTAATTTTGGAGCACTCAGTTCAAATGCCTTTTCTGAAACTGGGCTTTTAAAATATCTATTTGTTATTCTGATAATTTGGGTACTTTATATTTTGACTCCAATTCCTCTTAAAATTAAATCTTTTTAGATTTTGTTCATCTTTTCAAAGTACTAGTCTTTAGCTTTATAAATTATTTTACTTATTTTTCCTATAATTTTGAAATTTTTCTTTATGTCCTTATTTTGGGTTTATAATTCTTTAAATTCTTTAAATTGCATATTTGGCGTATTAATCTTTTATTTTGCCAATGTGGTCTGAGAAATAATTTTTCTTCCAAGTATTGCTTTGGCTTTATGCTTGCTATTTTGACATGCTGTCACTTATTTCCTTTCACATAAGTATTGTTTCTATGATTTCTTGTTTAATCCACTCATTCATAGTAATAAGTGTTTTTTTTTTACTTATGTAAAGGATGTGCTTCGTATTTGTGTTTCTCGCATTCATTTACACTTTTTCTCTGTCTTTGGGCATGTTGTATTTTTCTGAGACATAGTGCTGAGATATATATTCTCATAGATTATTTTCTCATCTATGTTTTTCATCAGATTAGCTGTCTTTTTCATTAATATTTTCAAAGAAATCAGTTTTTAGGTTTTTTTTAAAAATAGTTTTATAGTCTTTGCCTTCCATTAATTTTTTTTCTTCTCTAACTTAAAAAAGCTCCTATCTATACTTGTCTTTTGATTTTTAAATGCAACTCTAAATAAGAGATAAATTTTATCAATATATGAGCTTATTTGCCTTTATTATATTTCTGGAGTTTTGGATCTTTACAAACAGAATATTCTATTTGTGACTTTAGAGGGGTAGGCAAAGGGGCAATATACAATAATCCAGCAACATGAATTTATTACATGCTTTCTATACAACAAGCATTATGTTAAATACTGGTAATACAAAGTATAAAAACAATCTCTACTCTCAAGGAGCTCACAGTCGCATTAGACAATATGCATACAAGTATATACAACAGGAGAGAAGACATTAGAAGGTAGATCAAGAGAGGCTTCTTGTAGGTCAGGTTTTATTTATCAGAAAATTGAAGGTCAGGAAGCAGATGAGGAAGAAGGACATGAAGGACAGCCAGTGAAAACACAGAGTTGAGAGATGAATCTTGTTCAAGGAATAAGGGACACTTGTATGTCACTAAATCATTGGAGGGGAGTAATATATTAAATATATTTTTAAAAACTGGAAAGGTAGGTAGGGGTCAGGGTAAGAAGGGTTTTAGAAGTCAAGCAGAAATTTTTTTATTCTTGATCCTGGAAAGGACTATGGTAGTTTACTGCACAGTGGGATGATATGGCAAGACCTGAAATTTAGGAATGTCAATTTGACAACAGAGTGGAAAATAAATTGAAATGAGGAGAAACTTGAGGAAGACCAAACAGAAGGTCTGGAAAATATTCCAGGATGAGGTGATGAGGGGTGTACCTGGATGATGGCATTATAAAAGGAGAAGAGAAGAAGCCTCATATAAGAAATGTTAGTAAGGTAGAATGTTAGAAATTAGTAGCTGTCACTGGTGCTCCTTTGCTTTAGATATAATATTCCATTCTCTTCAGTGGACTTCACAGTTTATGCTGGCACAATTCTTACATTGAGGACTTCTTTCTGGGGCTCTCGTTTTGGGATAAGGTCAGACCAGTCATCCATTACTGCTTTCTCAGCTGTACTTAAGACTTTCTGTATTTTCTTTCCCATTTCCCAATATATCATTTTATCCTATTAGAATGTAAGTTCCTTAAAACATATTAATCACATAGTTTGATAGGGATATGATTAGGGTTTTAATGATAAAAGATCACTCTACTGCAAATATGAATAACATGGAAATAGGTTTTGAACAATGACACATGAATAACCCAGTGGAACTGCTTGTCAGCTTTGGGAGGTGGGAGGAAAGAGCAAGGAAGGGGTGGGGTAGGGGTGGGGTGTCATAAATCATGTAACCACAGAAAAATATTTTAAATTTTAAAAAATTTTAAAATTAAAAAAAAGTAAGTTCTTAAAGACAGAGATTATCGTCCTCTACAGTTCTATTAGCGGTTAATAGATATTTGTTGTCTTGCCTTGTCTTCTGAAATTTCTTGTGACTACTGAATATTTTAAAGGTTTTTTTCCCCTTTGTTTTTCAATTATTCTTCCTGGTTGACTGTGAAATTTTGAGATTTAGTGAAATCATTAAATTTGACTGCCAAAAGACTTAGAATTGGAGGTTTTCCTGGTTGTAATATATTTAATTTCTTGTTCAATGTTTTTATTTTATGAATTCAGGATATATGGAAATTTGTTTCAATTTTATGTATTATGATATACAAGTTTTTTATCTCCTTTGAGAAATTCATAATCCTTAAGTTATGTTATCTAATTTTTGTAAAAAAAGTATTGGCCTCAACTTTTCTAAGACCATGCACAAAATCTATTAAATTCTCTTCTTTAAAAAAAGCTTCCATAAGTAGTACAATTATCTCTAATCTGTTTTTTAAAAAATAATCTGCATTGATATCTCTAATATATTACCTATATTTGTTCCTAACACTTTTTTCATGGATTTTTTTTTCTTATTGAACAATTAAGAAACGTCTAATTGTTGTTCCCCACTTTCTAATGTACTTCCTTTCTATTATAAAATCATTAAAAAAGGTTTTGAATCTTGTTTCTTCCTGAGATTTAGGATCTCATATTGATCAATCTGCCATGAGCTGAGTCTTTACTGAAGCTTTTAAAACAAGTACTTTTTACTATTATCATCAAATATCACCATCTATTTACTATATAATCTTTGAGAATGACTTATAGTTGTTCAATTTCAAGTTTCAATTTTAAAATACCTGTCAATTCTGATGGACTTTTTCTACCTATGTGGAGCTTTGATGATATACTATATTTTTCCTACTAGTTTTTTTGTTAGCCTCAATGTTTTGTGATACTTTTACATTACATGTACTTCACTGGTTGTTACAAAAACAAACAAAAAAACAGCTTTATAGACCTTAAATTGCTATGAAAAATGTGAACTATTACTGAGACTTGGGGGAGGGCAGACCCATGACTTTAGTGGCACTAAATTCCTTCTTATAATGAAAATGGGCATGTGCTATGCAAATTATATTTTAAAAAGTTGGCTGAGTGCTGTTCACTTCTCTATCCATTACAATGCATTGCTTTAAGGTATTATTACAACTAGCTACATTATTAGAGAAATTTTAACTTTATACTGAATCCTCTTTCAAAGACATCTTGAAACAGTTGTTGGTTCAATTAAGAACTAAAGATTTGAATGTAAAAATAAGTATACTCATATTCCAATCAGTAAAATATATCTGACATAGTAGTTTAAATTATTTCTAAAAATATCTAAACCAAAAAAAAATCACAACAGTACAATTACTTATACCTTATAGCACTATAAGTAAAAAAAACTATTTAAGAAATGTTTTATTGTAGAAATAGGATACATGTTTCGATGTTGGCTCCAACAATATAACCAGTAACATCAAAGTTGATTCGTATAAACTTGCCCTGAAAGTAAGTTAAAGAACTAAGTTACAGTCATCAGTATTAATACAAATTCCCATTGTAATTCATCTTCTTATCTTTAATGTTTTTAACTAAGATTTTCAGAAAAATTATTTGATTAAAGTATTGTTCTTTCAGGAGTATTTTCCTTGCAGTTTAGCTCTTTCTGAAAAGACCAAATATCAAATATTTGCAAACAATTGAAAGGTGTACTTCATATATATGTAAATAAAATTATGAATATATATAAAATCAAAGAGTTAAAGGGTATCTTAGTAGTCATTAAATCATAATTAAGGACTAGAGAGGCCAAGGCCATATAGGTATTCTGTCTCAGCTAAGATCTAAACCCAGGTCTTCCCAACACCAAGCCTACAACTTTATACATTACATCATGTTACTTCTAATATAAACTTGCATATAAGTGTGCTATGCAAACACACACACACATTCATATATATACACCCACAAATACCACTACTAATGAAGGACATGTTTCACAAAAATTTGCCCAGAAAAATATTAAAGGAGCCCAGGTTATGCAGGATATATACAGAATATTAAATGTCTTCTAATATATCATAGGGTAATATCCTCCTAGGAATAATTCCTGGCTCAGTGACTTACTCCCAAGCGATCAAAAGTTCTATTCTTACCTGTTCCATTGTTCTTCTGATTCTTATTCATGGTTCATCATCCCTATTCTCTCTTCTCTTATCCCTCTAATTTGGTCTTGATAATCTAATCAGGGCAAAAGGATTTAACTAACATCTCTATGCAGATGACTCACAAATTTATCTATTTAGTGTTTCCTCTGATCTTTAGTCCATATCAACTGTCTTTGGATATTTCAAATAAGATGTCCCAGAGATATCTTAATCTCAAGATGACCAAAAACTGAATTATTTATCTTTCCTTCCCTAAAACCAACCCCTGCAAACTTCTCTATTTTTGTTGAAGATACCTTCTAGTCTTATTATCTTGGTATCATACTCAGTGATATATCATACTCCTTCTCTCTCACCTAATACATCCATTTACCAAATCTTATTGTACTATCTCTGCATCTCTCACAATTCTCCTAATGTAGGTGAATCTTTCATTATCACTTGCCTAATTATTACAACAGTTCCAATTGGCTTCCTTCCCCATCCTACATATAACTGCCAAAATGATTTTCTTTAAACACAGATTGATCATGTCAGCCCATCACAGGTGCTTTCCTATTCTCTGGATACAATCGACTCCAGCAGTTCCCTATTGCCTCTAGAATAAAAAAATGATCATTTCTGTTTAGCTTTCAATGCCCACTGCAATCTAACCCCAACCTAACTTTCCAGTCTTACAGGACATTACTCCTCTTCCCAAACTCTGAACTCAGCCAAACTGACCTCTTCTTTGTTCCTCACACAGAAGACACCATCTCCAGTTTGGGAACATTTGTACTAATTGTCCCTCTTGAAGGAAGAAGTACTCCTCAACCTCACAGAATCCTTTTCTTCCTTAAAGATATAGTTCAAGTTATCACTTTAAATATGAAGTCTTTCTTGATCTTCCCAACTGTCAGTTCTTTCCCTTGCAAACTCTTTTCTAAATATTTTATATTTATTCTGCTATAATTACATATGGAGTTATTGTTAGGAATGCAGGCCAACTATACATAGATATAGAGCAAGAATTCATTAATATTTATTGAATAATGCTCATTAACATTTAAAGATTTATGAAAGGTAAAATTTGCTGACAAACTACTCCTTAGCATAGTACCTGTTACATAGTAGCTAATTAAAAAACGTTGACTAACATACCTAACATGGGGAAAAACCTCGGTCCATGCTTAGAAAGTAAACCTCTAACCTAAACAGTCATCTTGTAAATGTGTTTTTTATTGCCAAGTAAGAAAAGTGAAAGGGTGAATTACTTAATGTAATTCAAATAACTTATAAAGGTATTAACAGTGGGCCAATAACATCACTACCACCACTGGAATCTCTTAGTTATGAAGTAATGGAGGGGAGTAGAACAACAATAGTGGTGGGAACTGAGAGAAAATACTGATTCCATATGGTGACTCAATTCTAGAGCTAACTTAAGTTTCCATTTAATCATAGTCCAACTTCTGTCCTGTGAGAAAACTTATTCAATTGTGGAAATTGTGGCAAAACCTTATTGCTTTGTTTGAACCTACACTATATGGCTGAAAAGTTGGACCACCTTTATATGTTGCTTAAGTCCTCTTAGCTAAGGACCTGGGTTATGCTGACCAAAAGCCCAGTCAGAGCCAAAGACTGATGCAAGTAATCTCACAATCACAAATCTCAAGCAATCCATGTTTTATCTGAAAACTAGCCCTGTACTAATCCATCATTTTCATGTTTCTTTGATTGTTTACAGACACTTGGAGGGGAGAAACTCTTTTTTGGAATCCAGGGAATTACACCTATTCACTTTCCCCCTCCCAACTCAAGAAATTCCTAATCTTTCCTCCAAATAGAAATCAGATTACCTAATTTTATGTTGTTTCCTTTTAATTAATTGGTCTTATCTGACTTTTATATTTAAAAACAGTTTCCCCTTGTATTCGGTTCCAGCCCTAGGTTCTAGGCCTAGTGTTGGGCAATTGGCATGCATTGCTTAATATACTGATGTGCTTGGAAGATTAAATCTTTATTTCCTCAGTCATTTCATCTTTTACCTGCTAAAGTAACCTTTTACCCATAGCATCATCTGAGTCAAAATTATTTTACTGGTTTAATTTAGGGACAATGTACTGAGGAAACAACTTATCAAAATCTGTGGGATGCAGCCAAAGCAATACTCAGAGGAAAATGTATATCCCTGGATGTATATATCAACAAATCAGAGAGGGAAGAGGCATGCAACTTAAAAAACATGAAAGAGAACAAATTTAAAATCCCCAGATAAAAACTAAATTGGGAATCATAGAGACAATGTACAAAGCTGAAATAACTAGAAGATTACTCGGAAGTGGGGAGTGAAGCGGGGAAGTGTTCTAAAAGTGAAAAATGCTACTCAGTTCATACTGTGTATCCATTCATTTAAGCAGTTAGTTGATGGGGCTCATTGATGGCTCTTTTGTTATGGAAAAATAATGTAATATTGGAGGTCACAAGAAGATGCCCAGGAAATTGTTAAGACCACATTTGTGCTATTCCCTCCAATTTTCTGTAAAGCTTGTCAAAAACCTAGGATTAAAAAATGGCAAAAGAAACATTTTTGTTGCTGACCATTGTCTTTCCGCCATTATCCTAAAATGGAGAAAAGATACTATCTTTGGAGAATCTTTAAATCATTTAATGAGAAGCAAGATGCCTTAAATGCAATTAGAGAAGGGAGTGGGAAGAGATTCTAAGCAGTACAAGCCAACTTAAACTGCTAACATTAAGATGGATTTTATTGCTGTTGATATTTCTGGAGCACTGCTATATTTGAAATGTTATCTTGACATTTTATGTGTATTCTTTTCAAAAATAACAAAAGCAGTGTGGTAGGGTGGGGTGAGAGTTGTCACAGTGTAATGTAACTAATAATAGACTTTAGAGTTCACAAACCCAGACATAAATACCAATCTAGATACTACTACAGAGTTTTTTATTTCCTTATCAGTAAAACAGGATAATAATAACTGTGATCTATTTCATAGAGAAGCTGAAGAAAACTTTGTAAATCCTAAAAATATAACAATGAGGATGTAAAGAATGGCATATACGCTGCCTGTGGGTCATGCTTTAAAACAGCCTATTGATCAAAGAAAAAAGTACTAGCTGTGATCTCTTTTCTACCAATAAAATGTTTTGATGCGTTACCAATGATGTTAATTAACATCATGCAACATGAGATACATTATATCTCTAAGGATTATAAAAATTGCTACCTTAATTTAAACCAAATTAAAATGGAAACCTATAGCTACCCTGTATAGGAAAAGCACACTTCAAAAATACTGTTTATATAATTGCCTGTGTCTTGCATACATAAAAAAAAAAAAACATACATAAAAAAAAGAGAGAGGGAATAGGATGCAGAAAAGAATGTTATAGTTTTTTAAAGCTACAACAAAGAGGTCAAATATTCCCTCTTAGCTGTAAATGCATTAAGATGCTAATAAAAGTTTCATATCTTTCAAAATGTTATGCTGATGACAGTCCTTCAGTTTATACAGTCAAAAAAAGGGGCAAGGAGAGTACTAGTCACAAACCTACAAGAAGGCAGTTCATATAAAATAGTCCTTCATCTGCTGAACTGGAACAAAAACAAAGTTGGTATTCCTGCCTGGTTTACCAAACAACCCTTTTTAGAGACAACACTGCTATCTCCACATGAAGAAGGGGAAAGGAAAGGATCCATGAATAAATACTCATTTCTCATCATTCTGTCAGCAGACAGCAGCTAACTAAATATGCAACTCTTCTTCCTCTCAAAATAGCAAAAAAATGCATTATGTCAGAGGTCAATTTTGCCCAATGTTCAGAAACAGTTGTCATCAATATGTGTACATAATCTAAATATAGTCTAAGTATCATTCTCTCTCTTTCGTTCTAAGACAGGAATATCTTTTAGGCAAACACAAGACTTTTGATACTCCAATATTTGTACAACGTGAGAGTTGAAAATTTGGCAAGTAGCATATGACTGAGAAGTAGTAGAATGAACCAGATAGGATGAAATAAGCACAAACTTCAAAAGCTGCAAAATCAAGATACTGAATGCAAAGATCTAATCAAAGATGAAAGCAAAGGCAGATAATAGGAGGAAAATAAAGATATGACACTGTCTTGGAAGAGTATCAGAAGGGCTAACACTTACACTAGGCTTTTCACAAGAAAACTAAGGAAAATTCTATATGATTTATCACAAACAGAACATTAATGCATTGCTGGTGGAGCTGTGAACTGTCCAGTCCCTGCAGAAAGTAATTTGGAACAATGCTCCAAAAGCTATTAAACTGTTTGTACCTTCTAACCCAGTAATACCATTACTAGTTTTATATCCTAAAGAGATAAAAGAGGAAGAGGATTTGTGTGTACAAAAGTATTTATAGCAGCTCTTTTTGTGATACCAAAGAATTGGAAATTGAGCAGGTGTTCATCAAATGAAAGAATGGCTGAAATAAAGGATGTTTTCTAAATCCTAGCAAGACTTTTATGATCTGAGGCAGAATGTGAGAAGCCAAACCATGAGAACATCTGATGTAATAATAATACTGTAAAGTCAAATACTCAAAGACTGAGAACTCTGATGAATGTTATGACCAAGCACATTTCCAAAGTACTCATGATGAAACTTGCTCCCTACTTTCTCAAAATTAAGCAATAGTCTCTGCGCATACTAAGCTTTATTTTTTTGTACATGGCCAGTGCAAAGATCTGTTTTGTTTGACTCTACATATTTGTAACAAGAGTTTATTTTTCTTTCTTTCACAATGGGAGATGGGGGTAGAGGAACAGGTAATAGAGAGGAGGGTTTCCACTGACTAAAAAATAAAATAAAATTTAATTAAAAAAATCAAGTCAATTATCATGTGATTTTTGTTTGTTAAGACTGTTGATATGGTCAATTATGTGGATGGTTTTCCTAATGTTGAACCATCCTTGCATTCCTGGTATAAATCCCACCTGATCATGGTAGATGATCCTCTTCATCACTTGTTGGAGTCTCTTTGCTAGTATTTTATTTAAGATTTTTGCATCTATGTTCATTAGGCAGATTGGTCTGTAGTTTTCTTTCTCTGTTTTTGATCTACCTGACTTTGGAATCAGTACCATATTTGTGTCATAAAAGGAATTTGGTAGGACTCCTTCTTTGCTTATCATATCAGATTATTTGTATAGTATTGGAATTAGTTGCTCTTTGAATGTCTGATAGAATTCACTTGTGAATCCATTAGGTCCTGGTGATTTTTTCTTAGGGAGTTCTTTGATGGCTTGTTCAATTTCTTTTTCTGATATGGGATTATTTAGGTATTCTATTTCTTCTGCTGTTAATCGAGGCAGTTTATATTTTTGTAAATATTCATCCATATCTCCTAAATTGTTATATTTGTTGCCATATAATTGGGAGAAATAGTTTTTAATGATTGCCTTAATTTCCCCTTCATTAGAAGTGAGGTCTCCCTTTTCATCTTTAATACTGTCAATTTGGTTTTCTTCTTTCCTTTTTCTTATTAGAGTGACCAGTACTTTGTCTATTTTATCTGTTTTTTCAAAATACCAGCTTCTAGTCTTATTTATTAATTCAATAGTTCTTTTACTTTCAATTTTATTAATTTGTCCCTTAATCTTTAGTATTTCTAATTTAGTTTTCATCTGGGGGTATTTAATTTGCTCGCTTTCTAATTTTTTGAGTTGCATATCCAATTCATTAATCTCTGCCCTCCTTAATTTATTAATATATGTGCTCAAGGATATAAATTTCCCCCTGAGTACTGCCTTGGCCGCATCCCACAGAGTTTGGTAGGATGTTTCATCATTGTCATTCTCTTCAATGAAATTGTTGCTTGTTTCTATGATTTCTTCTTTGACAAATTGGTTTTGGAGAATCATACTGTTTAATTTCCAATTGTTTTTTGATTCACCTATCCAGGTACCCTTACTAATTATTATTTTTATTGCATTATGATCTGAGAAGGTTACATTTATTATATCTGCTCTTCTGCATTTGTTTGCAATGATTCTATGCCCTATTACATGGTCAAACTTTGTGAATGTACCACGTACAGCTGAAAAGAAGGTGTATTCCTTTTTATCCCTATTTATTTTTCTCCACATATCAATTAAATCTAATTTTTCTAGGACTTCATTCACCTTTCTTACCTCTTTCTTATTTATATTTTGGTTTGATTTATCTAGATCTGAAAGGGGAATACTTAGATCACACACTATTATGGTTTTACTATCTATTTCCTTCTTGAGCTCTGCCAGTTTCTCCTTTATGAAATTGGATGCTATACCACTTGGTGCATACATATTGAGCAGTGTTATTTCCTCATTGTTTATACTGCCTTTAATCAGGATGTAATGACCTTCCCTGTCTTTTTTAATCATATCTATTTTTACTTTGCCTTTGTCAGAAATCACAATAGCCACTCCTGCCTTCTTTTTCTCGTTTGACGCCCAAAAGATTTTGTTCAAGCCCTGAACCTTAAACTTGTGTATGTCCACCCGCCTCATATGTGTTTCTTGTAGACAACATATGGTGGGATTTTGGTTTCTGATCCACTCTGCTATTTGCTTCCATTTTATGAGCGAGTTCATCCCATTCACATTCAGACCATATCAGCAGTCTAACAAACAAAAATCACATGATAATCTCAATAGATGCTGAAAAAGCCTTTGGTAAAATACAGCATCCGTTCCTATTGAAAACACTGAAAAGTATAGGAATAGAAGGACCTTTCCTAAAAATAATAAACAGTATATACCTAAAATCATCAACAAGCATTATATGCAATGGGGATAAATTAGAAGCCTCTCCAATAAGATCAGGAATGAAACAAGGATGCTCATTATCAGCTCTATTATTCAACATAGTACTAGAAACACTAGAAGTAGCAATTAGAGAAGAAAAAGAAATCGAAGGTATCAAAATAGGCAATGAGGAGACTAAGCTATCAGTCTTTGCAGATGACATGATGGTATACTTAAAAAATCCTAGAGAATCAACTAAAAAACTGGTAGAAATAATCAACAACTTTAGCAAAGTTGCAGGATACAAAATAAATGCACATAAATCATCAGCATTTCTATATATTTCCAACATATCACAGCAGCAAGAGGTAGAGAAACACCATTTAAAATCACCCCAGACAATATAAAATACTTGGGAATCTATCTACCAAAACAAACACAGCAATTATATGAAAACAACTACAAAACACTTTCCAAACAAATAAAACTGGATCTCAACAATTGGAAAGCCATTAATTGTTCATGGGTAGGACGAGCTAACATAATAAAAATGAACATTCTACCCAAATTAATTTACCTATTTAGCGCCATACCTATCAAATTACCAAAAAAACTTCTTTACTGAATTAGGAAAAACTATAACAAAGTTCATTTGAAATAACAAAAGATCAAGAATATCAAGGGAAATAATAAAAAAATATGTGAAGGAAGGGGGCCTAGCAGTACCAGATATTAAACTATACTATAAAGCAGCAGTCATCAAAACAATATGGTACTGGCTAAGAGACAGAGAGGAGGATCAATGGAATAGACTTGGGGTTAATGACATCAGCAAGACAGTGTATGATAAACCCAAAGAGCCCAACTTTTGGGACATGAATCCACTATCTGACAAAAACTGCTGGGAAATTTGGAAAACAATATGGGAGAGATTAGGTTTAGATCAACATCTCACACCCTACCCTAAGATAAATTCAGAATGAGTGAATGACTTGAATATAAAGAGGGAAACTAAAAATAAGTGAACACAAAATAGTATACCTGTCAGATGTCTGGGAAAGGAAAGATTTTAAAACCAAGCAAGAGTTAGAGAAAATTACAAAATGTAAATTAAATGGTTTTGATTATATTAAGCTAAAAAGCTTTTGTACAAACAAAAACAATGTAGTCAAAATCAAAAGGGAAACAACAAATTGGGAAAAAATCTTTATAACAAAAAACTCTGACAGGGGTCTAATTACTCAAACATACAAGGAGTTAAATCAATTATATAAAAAAAATCAAGCCATTCCCCAATTGAAAAATGGGTAAGAGACATGAATAGGCAATTTTCAGGTAAAGAAATCAAAAGTATCAATAAGCACATGAGAAAGTGTTCTAAATCTCTCATAATTAGAGAAATGCAAATCAAAACAACTCTGAGGTATCACCTCACACCTAGCAGAGTGGCTAAAATGAAAGAAGGGGAGAGTAATGAATGCTGGAGGGGATGTGGCAAAATTGGGACATTAATGCATTGTTGGTGGAGTTGTGAACTGATCCAACCATTCTGGCTGGCAATTTGGAACTATACTCAAAGGGCTATAAAAGAATGCCTGCCCTTTGATCCAGCCATACCATTGTTGGGTTTGTACCCCAAAGAGATCATAGATAAACAGACTTGTACGAAAATATTTATAGCTGTGCTTTTTGTGGTGGCAAAGAACTGGAAAAGGAGAGAATGTCCTTCAATTGGGGAATGGCTGAACAAACTGTGGTATATGTTGGTGATGGAATACTATTGTGCTAAAAGGAATAATAAACTAGAGGAGTTCCAGGTGAACTGGAAAGACCACCAGGAACTGATGCAGAGCAAAAGGAGCAGAGCCAGAAGAACACTGTACACAGAGACTGATATACTATGGTAAAATTCGAATGCAATGGACTTCTGTACCAGCAGCAATGCAATGACACAGGACAGCTCTGAGGGATTTATGGTAAATAACGCTACCCACATTCAGAGGAAGAATTGCAGGAGAGGAATCATATATGAAAAACAAATGCTTGAACACATGGGCTGAGGCGGACATGATTGGGGATGTGGACTCGGAAATACCACACCAATGCAACTAACAACAATTTGGAAATGGGTCTTGAACAAGGACACATGATAAAACCAGTGGAAATGTGCGTCGGCCATGGGTAGGGGGGAAAGCGGAGGGGAGGGGGAGGGGGGGAGTAGGAGCATGAATCATGTAACCATGTTAAAAATGAATATTAATAAATGTTTAAAAAAATCAAAAAAAGAAAAAGTAAATGGAAAAAAATATTTAAGCCACTGAATTTACTTAGTGCAGGAGTAAAGGTTTCAATTTTTAAAAACTCTTACCTTCTGCCCTTGTATGGACTCTAGGACACAAGGGCTAGGTAAATAGGCAACTTGCCTGTGGTCACACAGCCAGAAAGTGTCTGAAGCAAGAGAACCCAGGTCTATCTGACACCAGACGGCATTCTCTATCTATCCACTGTATTATCTAGTTGCTCTCAAAACCTGTCAGTTTAATATAAAATTACTGTTACATCTGAAATAAAAAAAAAAATAAAAAATAAATAAAAATAAAAATAAAAAATAAAGTCAAGCCAGTCCAACTTTGCTTCCACTTTTGACAAGATTACTAAATTAATATATACTTTATATATAGACTTCAAGAAAGCATTTGCTATTCTTGTGCAAAAGATGTGGTCTAAATGTCAGAATAGTTGAGTTGCATGGGGAACTGTTTTGAATGGCAGAACCAAAGATTGGCCATTAATAATTCCATGTCAACTCTGAAAAATATCTCTAGTGAAGTGACCCAGGTATTTCTGCACTTAAACATTTTTATCACTAATTTGGAAAAATACATGGTTTGCTTAGTCAAGGATAGTTATTAAGCAGATATAGAACAATGATCCATATTTTTATTTGTCCAAAAGATAAAATATGTAAAAGACATTTTGAAAAAAGAATAAACAGCTCTCTAAAGTGAGTAAAACAAAGAACTAACAACACTGGTTCACAAATTTTGTATCCCAGTGAAACAATTCATTGTACCTAATACTGATTCTTACAGGAAGAAAGTATAGTGGGATAGTAACACAGTTAACTGGTAAAGCATTCCAGATTTCAGCACATGATGAACTAAAATAAAATGTCCACTATTTACATAATCAAAGTTACTGTACATCTGACTAGAATAGTAGAGCTGAATAAAGAAAATAAAGACAAAGCTATCTCCATTCATCATTGATGGGTTATTATTTACCTTTCAGGCACTTTGGGAAGAAATCTATAATTGAGCTGCCCATCCCACACTGGTATTCATAGACATGACATAAAATGCCTTTAAAATATTCAATTCATGTATTTTGAACCAGTAATAAAATACTCGAGAAAGTAAATTTTGCATGAATACATAGTAATGTATCTATCAGTCAGCATACACAGTCACTGAACATGGTTTTTTTTGTTGGGTTTGTTTTTTTTTTGGTAGGACGACAAAAGAAATTTTGCCACTGACCTCAGTGGCAAAATATATTGTCAAAACTTGAGGAAGAAAGTTATTTTTATTGGTTCTAATAATTCATGATCTTCTTATATGGGTATCTCTTCTGGATTTTTGTGAAGAATTAAGTTTCACTTAACATACAACAAAAAATTCTAGATCACAGTTACCCCAAATCAACAACACTATAGGAAATATAAATTTGTTCTACATTTCATAATTACTTTCTCCCACTTATCTATTGAAATGATTTATGAGAACTTAGAAAAATTTTCTAACTTCTAATATGAGGAAGGACAAAAAATTACCTACTAATTCTACTTACATAGAATTACAATCACTTTTTAAAAAGCCAGATTACTATTTACAATGTCTTTTCAAGAGATTTATTGTGCAAATTGTCATCATCTAGAGTGTGGAATCACTAGAACTGGAAAAACTGTGAATGATTAGATCAACATTGCTGTTATAAAAATAAGAATGAACTCTTTAATGAAAACCAGATGATATGACTTTTGAAATAAATGTTTCTTCAGCAAGTTAATAATCCATAGCGAATAAGTGGAATCAAATGGTTAAGGAATTTATCCTATGCAGTCTCTAAAAGGCTTGTTAATTAGTATCCAATATTTTCCAAAATTTCTGCCTTACTTAGAATTTTAGAAGGGTTCATTCATATCTTTAGGCAACTTACAGAAAATCAAAAGGGCATTGTCTTTGCCTCATATCACTTAGTAGTTCAAATTTTCCTCATCTCACAAAAAAAATTTTAACTCCACTTTCTCTATAATTCATGTGGTACTTTTAAAGGAAAACCTTCTGTATGGCTCTGGATACACCATTAGGCCACAGTGTCCTAAGGATGTAATATCCACATGGTTTATATCATCCTCTATTAGTAACAGATACAATAAAACAGTAAATATCAGTACTTAAAAACATTCAACTATGCAAACAATTATCTCAAAGGAATATGGCTTATAAAAGAAAGACTGGAAAACTGTACAATTAGAACAAAACAAAATATTAATTGTTCTCTAGTGGCTCCATAGAAAATTAGGGAATACAAAAAGCTGATTCTCCAGTGGGTTCTTGAAAAAAAATGTGTAGAGGAGTTATGTATATCTCAGATGAAGTCCTCACTCTGTGTGTGTGTGTGTGTGTGTGTGTGTGTGTGTGTGTGTGTGTGTGTGTGTGTGTGTGTGTTCAGTGATGGGCAAACTATTCCCTGAGGGCCAGATCCAGGCTATAGTTTTCCCATCACTGCCTTAAGCGATTTTCTAATCACTATATCTGGATGTGGGGGCTTAGTGGGGGCTCAGTAGCTCAGTGGATTGAGAGCCAGGCCTCTTGGCCTCAGACACTTCCTGGCTATGTGACCCTCAGCAAGTCACTTGACCCCCATTGCCTAGCCATTAAAAAAAAAAAAAGAAAAAAAATGCTTTAAAGTTTTATAAAACAGCAATGTTGTAACAATATTAGGTCAGATTTCCAAAGATTAAAATCCATGTTTAGTCAAAAAAATTAAATAGTACTATAATCTCCAGCACTCACTACAGTTGTACTCCTCTACTTCATAATGGTATGAAAGTGACCCTGGGTTATTCAAGAGTTTTCCAGCAAGGAATAAGATTTTACAGGTCATAAATCTTTAGAAATGTGTCTAATCAAGGCTAGATTTTGAGGTGTTCATCAACAAAATGGGGGGAAAGTGATTAATTTTTCAGCCAGAGCAACCTTTTTAGAACATGTATTAGGTCAAGTTACAATCTGTGTTGCCGAAAGAAATGCCACTGAAATCAAGGATGAAGGCTGGTAGAGGCAGAAAAGAGACCCAAAGAAAATACAACCCTTTCCTGGTTGTTTGGAAAAATTAGAATGCTTAAATAAAACAAAAGAAAGAGAATGAAAAGGATCTAAAGTATAGGAGAGGAGTTGTTGCCCTATTTAGAAGGATGAGAAATGGAAGTCTTACACCAAGGAGAAAAGGAAAGTAAGCATTTATTCAGTGAGAGCTTTAAAAGACAAACTTTTTAAAAGCTCTTCCTGAAGAGTAGAAGTATATGCTCTAAGGATACACAATCTATGTATATTATGTGTATATATGGTATATATATAGTACATATGGCATAGTAGATATATAGATGGGTGACAGTGGATAGAACACCAAGATTGGAGTTAGGGAGCCCTGAGCTCAAATTTGGCCTCAGACATTTATTGACTATGAGACCCTGGGTAAGTCACTTAATCCTGTCTGTTTCAGTTTCCTCTTCTATAAAATGAGCTGGAGAAGGAAACAGCAAACCAATTCATTTATCCTTGCCTTACTTTCCAGCTCTGTTAACTATAGAGTGCCCCAGAAGTCCAAGTACAGTTTTAAGCCTTAATAATTAAGCATTAAAACTACACCCTTGACTTCTGGAACCCCTAACTATGCTGCCTCATTTTTAAAAAGTCTACTTCTCAATAAAATAAGTCCATAGTTTCTGAAACAGTTCTACAATATCCTCTTTGATAAGTTTCCCTAAATTGTAATGACCAAAGTTGGCCTTGCAGAAAACAAAAGAAAACGTACCTCCCTCTTTTGTGATGATACACATGAATATTTAATATACCATCAGATCCGTTAATGTTTTTGTTAATTTTATTAAACTATTTTTTTCTCCAATTATTCTTAATATTAAACTACTTTTACCATATATACCTCTTTTGACTTTTTTGATTACCTGAGTAGGAAAGGAGGAATAGGCTGGAAATGAAAGTGATGTAAAACAAAAGATGTCAACAGTTTTTTAAAAGTTATTTTTGTGGGTTCACAACTTTTCTATATAGAGGAATTTGGTAACCTCTAGATCAAAGAAGGAATCTAGCTAAATGGATAGGTTCTAGCCATCACCAATACACCCTAAAGAATGTGTTAGCTCATTCAGTGGTAGATTTGATTACAAAGTGGAAATAACAACCACAAATGTGGGGGTGAGGGGGGGAGGAGTTCCTCTTGGCTAATAATTCACCTAACCTTCTATTCTACTGAGCCTTTCTTTCTTTCTAAATCCTCTATTTTTTCAAATGCATGCCTTTCTTCATCTGCTTTTCTATCACACATATAACGATGCAAGGAATCAAGTCTCCTCTTCCTTGCCTATATCTCCCAATGTTTTTCTCCACAATTCTTTTTTCAAATATAAACTCTCCTGCTTAGTTTTTACAGCCCTTTGAAAACTGGCCCCAAATACCCTTCCAATCTTATTATTACTCCCCGCTTCCTACACTCTATGTTTCAAACAAACAAGATGTATTAATGTTCCATACAGAGGTCATTCTAACTCCCATCTCCAGGTCTCTGCATTGGTCTCTCTCTAGGATGTTTCCCTTCTTCAATTCTATACACCTCAGAATCCTTGTTTCCTTCCTAACTCCTCAAGAAATTTCACTCATCCCCCTCAGGTATTAGTATCTTCCCTGTAAAAAAGGTATCTTGTATATATTTAGTTATGAAAATGTCTCCCTAAAAGAATATAAGTTTTTTGAATTCAGGAACTATTTGTGCCTTTGTTTTCTAGGGCCTATCACAATGTCTAGAACATAGTAGATATTTAACAAATTCTGCTAATCAAGTCTTTTGCCTCTTCATTCTTCCTTATACTCATTTCTACTTGTCTAAATTGGTCACAATAACATGCTTTAATTTTGTATTATAATTTCATTTATTGATGTATTTGATTAATGCTTATCAAAATCACCATACCTACAAGGGCAAAATGTACTACCTCCTTTGCTGTAGCAATATATTGGTAGAATTGCTGCATATAGATATTCTGTGAAGCTGGTCTCAGCTATCAAATGATATAGATGGTTACTAGAATATAAAAATCTAGTGTGTAGTATGTGTTTTCTGGAAAGGGGACAAAAGAATAGAAGTTGACAATCCAAAGATCATTTAGCACCAATTACAATGTCTGTTATTTCATGCTACTAAAGATTATATAAACAAGACTTCAAGTCTCCTATGCATTTCTGTTATTAGAAGTATGCCTCAGGCAAAAAGACACTAGCATTCCCTTGCAAGCCAGGAAAACTTTTTAAAGCATTAGCCTAGGTTGAACAATGACTAAGCTCTGGAAAGAGGAAAGACTATACAGTTACAAAGTATAGAGCCTCAATAAGGAGCTCCAATAAATTCTTATCACTCAAATAACTACCAGAATAGTTCTGTGTTTTTTGTTTCTTATTCTGAATTACAGATGAAGTGTTGCAGCATCTAGAGCGTCCTATGCTTTAAATACATTAAGTCTTCCTTCAAGGTCAACTCATCTTGAGTACATAAAAATCAACATGCCTTAACTTAACAATCACTGTATGGATACTGATCAACATTTGGCAAACATTATAAGAAATAAAAAAATGCAAACAGATGAAAGAATAGAGAGGAAACATTAACTCGCCTTGTGCCACAGAACTGGTTGAATTCTGGAGACATATACAAGGAAACTACATTAAAAGAACAGAGCACAGGGCTACTCTGTGGCAACTCCCTTAAAATGTTACAGTAGATAGAAAATCTGACCCCTAAGATCATAATTCCTTTCAGGCTTTTTAGGAAATCAGATTTTTTAGGAACCATACAGAACACTGAGTAAAAGTAAAAATCTTTCTTCTTCGGGAAACATATTCTATTAGCTGGGAATAAAGCACTGTCAGAGTTAATGGCATTTCTCAGGAAGTATTAGAGCCCTCCCAATGTCTACAAAGCTCTCAAGAAGTAAGTTTTTCAATGTATAAGATGGGCAAAGTAAGAAATTATGTCACCCTTTGCATGAAATGAAATAATTTTTGTAAAATGTTTAACACCATGCCTGACACACAATAGGTACTCAATAAATGCTTATTCCCCTCACACTTCTCTTCCCTATCCCAATCACAATAAATATCAGATTTTTGTGGTGTGGAGAAAAAGGAGTTATTTGTGAAAAAGGATATATGGAGGAACAAAAGTTACATTTAAAATGCTGAAAGGTTTCTGCTAGGTACCATGGGAAGAAACAGAAACAACATGAAAATAATTTGTAATTTAGGAGATATAAGTTTCTAAGATAAGGAAAGGGAAAATTCCAATAAAAATCCTTGACCAATATAGTTTAGAAAAGCTAGTAGCCCTGACCTAAAGAACAGAGAAGGTACAGGAGAAAGAACAAAAGATTAAAAGTGAGAAGAAGGGGGCAGCTCGGTAGCTCAGTGGATTTAGAGACAGGAGGTCCTAGGTTCAAATCTGACCTCAGACACTTCCTAGCTGTGTGACCCTGGGCAAGTCACTTGATCCCCCATTGCCTACCCTTACCACTCTTCTGCCTAGGAGCCAATACACAATATGGACTCCAAGATAGAAGGTAAGGGTTTAAAAAAAAAAAAAAAAAAAAAAGAAGTGAGAAGAACCAGTTTCTTGCCTTAGATCTATCTACCACTACCACAGTGTCTGAGAGACCTTAGCTGGCTGGTTACTTCCACTCTGTTGTACTCAGTTTTCTCTGCAAAATGAAGGAACTGGACTAGATTGTTTCTAAGGTTCTTTACAGCTCTGAATCTTAGGCCTGAAAGAGACTTTAGAAATTAGAGCTCGCCTTGATTTTAAAGGAAGAATTTATTTTGTTTTAGGAACTTAATTATTTTCTACTCCTAATGCAGGTCTGAAGGGTAAGAGAATAGTATCCAGCTATTGAAGCCAAACCAGAATAATTAAGAGACAAAACAAACTACCAGAAATACTAAGAACATAAAAGACTCTCCTTCTTGAATTCATTTCAATTCTCTACAAAAATGGACATTAACACTGCACCTTCAAAATATTTTTTAACATTATTCTCTTAAGAAATCAAATCTCATTATGACTAAATGACAGTAAAAAATAGGACTACAGTATAAATCATACATTTTAAAAAGTGCATCAAAATCAAATGGTAATCAAGCTTTTGCCAACATCTGAAATTCCATTTTTTAAGCTGTAGCAAGTTAAAAGGCTAAACATAGTAAACAAATGCTTTATGTCATATCTCATGAAATAGCAAGCTGACTATTTTAAAAGTCCTATCACCAAAGACACTGTCTCCCCCCTCCCCCAATAATTTACCTGTCTTCTTTGCATCCATTAGTTTAATTTCTAATTAAATTCCTAGAGGTCCAATAACTTCATTTTCCAATTCATGCCAAAATATTCAGATACAAAACTGAGGAATTAAACTTTACAGGGGTATTTAAACTTACGAAACGGGAAGAGTTGTCATTTTTCACAGTTTTTGCATTTCCAAATGATTCAAGGATTGGGTTTGCTTGTAAAAGTTGCCTTTCAAGTTCTCCCTAAAACATAATACACAAAGAAACAAAACAAAACAAAAAATAGAAGTATTCATGTTAAAATTAAGTCTTCAAGTTAACTCTCATATATGACTGCCTTTTTATCTCAGTTCTTTCACACCAAGTGCCCCTTTGTAATGGGTCTTCTCAATCAATCCTGGAAATTTTGATAGCACTTCACTAAAAATGAAATAAATTAGCATATAAAAAATTATATAAAAGAGAAAAGACTAATGTTGTTAAACAAAGATGATGGATTTAAGTATAAGAAAACAAATTAGGCACAGAATTGTGAGAAAACACAAAAAACAGCTTTTTGAAAAGTATTATTACATAACACAATCAGTGATTTAAAAAAAAATTCAAATCTCATTATTTAAAGTGTTACTATATTATATAAGAGAAAATGTACTTACACACAGATGGTCTCAACAGATATGCATGAAATACTGATAGATATCATTATCACCATTTAAAAAATGGAAAACCAAAGGGACTAACATTATTTCTTATTAAAATTGAGATCAAACAACTGAGTTCCTTGATTATATCCAAAAACATGCATGCTTGTTAGGAATACTGAAGATATACATTTGAATTTGTATGTCACAAAAATCTATATACTGAAGTACATTAATCTAAATTTTATTATTTTCTGGAAGAGATAGAATTTATTAAGCTCTTTCAACATTGCTTAAAGCTAATTGCACTTAATTAATTATGCTTCTTATAAATAAGGGCCAGATGGGTTTAGTGTTGTTTTCTTGTTTCACTGTGTTTATATTAAGAAATTTGCAACCACCTAAATTTTCTTTTCTTTTTTTCTAATTAATTAATTTTTTAAAGAATATTTTTTCATGGTTACATGATTCATGTTCTCTCTCCCTCTCCTCTTCCAGAGCTGACTAGCAATTCCACGGTTTTTACATGTTTTATTACTCAAAAGCTATTTCCATATAATTCATATTAAAAACAAAACCTCCAATCATTTACCTTTAATATGTATATAACACTGTCCTCAGCCCTGGAAATATAATTTTTTTAAATGGGAAAAAATAGTCTCTAACATCAAGGAGCTTACTAGGGGAGACACCAAAAATAAATTGGCAGGGGCAGCTGGGTAGCTCAGTGGAGTGAGAGTCAGGCCTAGAGACGGGAGGTCCTAGGTTCAAACCCGGCCTCAGCCACTTCCCAGCTGTGTGACCCTGGGCAAGTCACTTGACCCCCATTGCCCACCCTTACCAATCTTCCACCTATGAGACAATACACCGAAGTACAAGGGTTTAAAAAAAAAAATAAATAAATAAAAAAATAAATAAATTGGCACATGTAAAATATATGCAGAGTAGATGGGAAATAGTCACAGCAAAAAAGCAGTCAGCTAGAAAGATATAGAATGGTCTTCTGCAAGAAGTGGGACTTGAACTGAAACTTAAAAAATACCAGTGTGGAAGTTAGGAGGGAGAGCATTCCAAGTACTATACAGGGGACAGCCATTACAAAGGCCTAGAAATGGGAGATATAGTATTAAATGTAAGGAAAAGCAAGTAGACCTGTCTGTCTGGAGCAGAGAATAAGTGGAAGAAAATGATATATAATACAAGAAGACAAGAAGGGATTTAAATGCCAAACAGAGTTAACATTTCATCCAAGAAGTAACAGACATAATGAAGGAAGAGAAAGAGAAGCACTGATACAGTGCCTAATACTTCTTTTTTAAAATCCTTACCTAGAAATCTTAGGAGTCTTAGAATCAGTATTGTGTACTTGTTTCAAGGCAGAAATAAAGGGGGGCAGCTAGGTGGCTCAGTGGATTGAGAGTCAGGCCCATAGGTCCTGGGTTCAAATTTGGCCTGGGACACTTCCTATCTGTGTGACCCTGGGCAAGTCACTTAACCCCATTGCCTAACCCTTAACACTCTTCTGCCTAGGAACCAATGCACATCCAAGATGGAAGGTAAGGGTTTTTAAAAGAATTTAAAAATCAAGGTAGAAGTACAAACCACTGAGCTACTGAGCTGCCCCTGTTCCTACTATGCCTTAAAGTTGGTTTTTTAAAACAAATATTGATCTTCCTAACAACTTTATAAGGTAAGTATTATTATTATTCCCATTTTAGAATTGAGAAAACTGAGGCAAAGAATTTAGAGTGACTTGCCCAGGGAAGTATCTGAAGTTGGATCTGAACTTGGGTCTTTCTTACTTCAAGATCTTAAGTTAATATAAATTACTAGGATACGGTTATCCTAGTATTTACTTGAGCTAAGTTTTTCATCAGTTCTTTTCTGCTTGATGTGACATGATGATGTGGTAGATAGAACACTACACATTCAGTCATGAAGAACTGATCAATTTGGACAACTACAACTTATATACAAGCACTTAATCAGCTTCATCATCTGTAAAATGAGGGAGTTACAAAGCAACAGTCCCTAAAGAAATAATCATTTCCTACTGGTAAGGAGAGTGAGCTTTACTTTAAAAAGAAGGAAAAATGGTCAATCTAATAAGTTTAAAAAAAGATATACATTCCACCTTCCTCTTACCTTTAAATGAGAATTCACTTAGCTTTATATGGCCTAGACTGAAAGCTGATGAAAACATACTTGCTAATTCAGTTTTGTATGGATCAGGCTGGAAGCTGATGAAAATAGAATTGTTATTCAAGCATGAAAACCCTAAAAGTTAATGAGACACAAAAGCTTAGTTCAAAGTAATTTTATTTAGTAACTAACTGATCAAAAATGAATATTTTGACTTTTGTTGCTCTGCTGGCTAAAACAATGTCCAGATACAAAGTCTAGCAAAGTCCTTAGTCAGTGTGAAAGGAAAAATAAAAGCAAAATTATATTTTCAGTAAGAAAAGTCTCTGGATGATTAAACTAACTGAAATTTGTTTCATACAGTTTGTGCTTAATGATAAAACTAATGGCCTTAAATGTCTATATGCAACTGCCCTAAGTTCAGGTAACCAACAAGAGGAGCAAAGTCCTAACATAAGGAGGCAAACTTGACCTTACAGCTCTCACTGAGGCTAAGTGGTGAAGAAACTTAAGGCCATGAAGATGAAGAACATGAATCTCATATGAAGATGAACTGAAGGAACTAGATCTATTCAGACTGTATAAAAGAAGACTCAGAAAAAAACATGATAGCTGTCTTCATGGCATCTGGAGGAGGTATACAGATTTGCTATTTGGCCCCAGAAGGCAGAATTAGGAGCAAGGGGTAGAAGTTATAGAGCAATGATTCCCAAAGTGGGTGCCACCACCTCCTCATGGGTGCTGCAGCGATCCAGGGGGGCAAAGAAGACCACAGGTGCATTTGGGGGCAGTGAAAAACTGTAAGGGGCCAGTGATAGTATATGACAGGGGGCACAAAGTAATATTTTTTCTGGAAAGGGGGCAGTAGGCCAAAAAAGTTTGGGAACCACTGTATATAGAGGCTAATTTAGGCTTGAAGTTAGGAAAAACTTCCTAACCATTAGAGCTATCCCAAAAAGGTACGGCAGGTTCTCCTTAATTTGGAGATGTTCAAACAGAGGCTTGTGGGGTACACTTTAGAAGATTCTTTTCATCTATAGTTTGACCTATATGAATATACTAAGGTTCCTTTTCTTTCTACCTCTCAAAGTCTATGATTCTGTGACTTGGTTTGATAGGACTATTTCTTTCTCTTTAAAAAAGACATAGAGGCAGCTGGGTGGCTCAGTGGATTGAGAGCCAGGCCTACAGATGGGAGGTCCTAGGTTCAAATCTGGCCTCAAACACTTCCTAGCTGTGTAACCCTGAGCAAGTCACTTAACTCCCATTGCCTAGCCCCTACTGCTCTTCTGCCTTAGAACCAATACACAATACTGATTCTAAGATCAGTAAGTAAGGTAAAGGTTTAAAAAATAATAATTTTTTTAAAAGATACAATATTATATTTAAAGATAGGAAAGATGAATCAGGACAAAGGATCATGGATTATTCTAAATCCTGACTGACCACAGCTCTACCACTTGGTTATACAATCTACACTGCCAACTTAAATCTTAAAACATCAGGTACATAGTTCTTGTGGCCTTGAGGAAAATGTAGAGCAGGTTCAACTTCAATGTATAGCACTGAGGAACATTGATCCATTGAAAACGAGAGCCGAAACTAATAAAGCATAACATATGAAAAATACACAAGCTCAAGCATTTCTGTATTCAGTATATATGAAGTAGACTTCTGTTTTCCAAGATTTTTCAAAAAAAGAATTTAGAAAAATCATCACTATACCATTCTACAGTAGACTAGGCTATGAGGCATACTCCTGCAATACAGTTGGCTTTGTAAATGCCAAATTAATGCTGTCATATAGGTCAATAATGGTATTAAGGCATGGACAAAGGAAGCATTTTACTTTTCTTTGAAAAAAAATTCATATAACAATGATTTAATTCAATGTCTAGGTATAGATACTGATATACAATAGAGAACCATTCTGAATTTTAAAATATATTAAATCCTCACAGCAGCAAGAGATAGAAAGAGAAACACCATTTAAAATCACCCTAGACAATATAAAATACTTAGGAATCTATCTACCAAAACAAACATAGGAATTATACGAACACAACTACAAAACACTTTCCAAACAATTAAAACTAGATCTACACAATTGGAAAAACATTGATTGCTCATGGGTAGGACAAGCTAACATGATAAAAATGACCATTCTATCCAAATTAATTTACCTACTTAGTGCCATACCTATCAAACTACCAAAAAACTTTTTTAGTGAATTAGAAAACTATAACAAAGTTCATTTAGAAGAACAAAAGATCAAGAATATCAAGGGAAATAATGAAAAAAAAAAAAACGTGAAGGAAGGGGGCCTAGCAGTACCAGATATTAAACTATACTATAAAGCCGCGATCATCAAAACAATATAGTACTGGCTAAGAGACAGAGAGGAGGATCAGTGGAATAGACTTGGGGTAAGTGACATCAGACAGTGTATGATAAACCCAAAGAGCCCAACTTTTGGGACAAAAATCCACTATTTGACAAAAACTGCTAGGAAAATTGGGAAACTATATGGGAGAGATTAGGTTTAGATCAACATCTCACACCCTACACCAAGATAAATTCAGAATGGATGAATGACTTGAATATAAAGAAGGTAACTATAAGAAAATTAGGTGAACATAGAATAGTATACCTCTCAGATCTATGGGAAAGGGAAGATTTTAAAACCAAGCAAGAGTTAGAAAAAATTATAAAATGTAAAATAAATAATTTTGATTATATTAAATTAAAAAGGTTTTGTACAAACAAAAACAATGCAACCAAAATCAGAAGGGAAACAACAAACTGGGAAAAAATCTTTATAACAAAAAACTCAACAAGGAGCTAAAACAATTGTATAAAAAAATCAAGCCATCCCCCAATTGATAAATGGAAAAAGGGACATGAATAGGCAATTTTCAGATAAAGAAATTAAAACTATCAATAAGCACATGAGAAAGTGTTCTAAATCCCTAATAATTAGAGAAATGCAAATCAAAATAACCTCACACCTAGCAGATTGGCTAAAATGAAAGAAGGGGAGAACAATGAATGTTGGAGGGGATGTGGCAAAATTGGGACATTAATGCATTGCTGGTGGAGTTGTGAACTGATCCAACCATTCTGGATGGCAATTTGAAACTATTCCCAAAGAGCTCTAAAAGACTGCCTGCCCTTCAATCCAGCCATAGCATTGCTGGGTTTGTACCCCAAAGAGATCATAGATAAACAGACTTGTACGAAAATATTTACAGCTGCGCTTTTTGTGGTGACAAAAAAACTGGAAAACGAAGGGATGCCCTTCAATTGGGGAATGGCTGAACAAATTGTGGTATATGTTGGTGATGGAATACTATTGTGCTCAAAGGAATAATAAACTGGAGGAATTCCATGTGAACTGGAAAGACCTCCAAGAATTGATGCAGAGTGAAAGGAACAGAGCCAGGAAAACACTGTACATAGAGACTGATACACTGTGGTAAAATCGAATGTAATGGACTTCTATAATGGCAACAATGCAATAACCCAGGACAATTTGAGGGATTTATGGAAAAGAATGCTACCCCCATTCAGAGGAAGAACTGCAGGAGAGGAAACACAGAAGAAAAACAACCACTTCCACACATGGGTTGATGAGGGCATGGTTGGGGGTGTAGACACCAAATGACCACACCAATGTAACTATCAATAATATGTAAATAAGTCTTGATTGATCACACATGTTAAAACCAGTCGAAATGCACACTGGATATGGAGGGGGGGCAAAGGGGAAAGTAAAAACAAGAATCATGTAACCATGGAAAATGTTTCTAAAAAAATAAAATATTTAAAAAATAAAATGAAATGAAATATATTAAATTAAATCATTTGAAGATTTGACAATATAGCCTAAATTTATGTGTTTTAATAATTATGAGTATTACCATGAGAAAAAGTAGTGTTTGGAATTGTGGTACAACCCTCCAGCTTCTAATTTAAGCAATCCAGTAAGTTATTAATTAGATCTCCCAATTTGCAGTTGCAGCTGCCAAAGTAATATCTATAGGCTATGATCTTTCCTATAGCATAGTCTCTGTCCATTTACCACAAGTACAATATAGTCCAGAGGTTGGCAACGAATGGCTCTTTCTGCAGGAGCCATAAAGTCAATTTTTTTTCAGGCGCTGTTACAGGAGCATGCACTGTTACAGGAGCGGCACTGTGAGCACTGTATGGCTCTCACAAAATTACATTTTTAAAAATGTGGCGTTTATTGCTCTCATGGCCAAAAAGGTTGCCAACCCCTGATATAGTCCTTCAGGGATGAATTCATTCATAGTAATGTCTAGTGTCAAACTGCTGGCCTCAAACTGACCAAGAAAATCACAAATTTACATTATCTATGTTGTATAACACTTTTAATTCATTCTATTAAACATTTCCCAATTAATTTCAATCTAATTCAGGTCACAGGAGTTCTGTCATGCTGTGAGAGTTTGATACTTTTTGGTCCAGAGCATATCCCCAAATCAATGGGAGGGTAAAGTCCTAACATTTATGTCCAAGTTTCTTTTTATTTATAGATTGTCTTTATAACTCTTGTCTCACACCTGCTTTATATCATAGCATAGTTTATATTACAGAAGACAAATCTAAAAGGTTTCCTCAGCAATAGGGAAAAGAATATATGTTTGGTCCAGTTCTGTGTAATTTACCTAGACGGTATCTCTCTCTTCCACATGAAAGAGAAATCATCTCTTTTAACTCAGTAGAGGAAGAAAATAGGTAACTTTCTCCTAAATGTGTTATTCATATTATGACCTATAAAGCTAAAAAAAAAAGGGAATCAGGCTTATTAAGTATAACTTCCAGTACAACACTCTCACTTATCCATAAGAAGTAAAATTCTAATACTGAATATAATGAATCCCTTGGTTACACAAGACATACATGGCAGTGATATGTGACTTTTACAAGATTAGAAATATCTATTTTCCTAAGTGTTACAACTTTTAAACATCACAGTATGTGATTCGAAGTATGATAGAGAACACAAAAGCCTGTATCAAAAATATTATCAACAGTTAATCATTCCATGCAGTATTGAATAGATATCTGAAGCAAAAACATGCTTTGTTAATAATGTCAGAGAAAGTTAATATTACAGAACAAATGAGAACTGAAATTCTGACAAAAAACTAAAGGAAATGCAATTTGTTCTATTAGCCTTAGCAGAAGAAAATACTTGAAAGATAATTCTTTTTATTCTTGTTTTAACAAGTGATTGATTGGCATTATGAATTTAGCTATATAATTTGTTTCCATTAGAACACACGAGAAGCCAAAGAGTGTACGCAGTTGTATTAACTCATAACTAAGAAGCATAAAGAAAAGCACTTGCCTGATGTTTCACTGGCTTAGGCGATTCAGGCTGGTTACAAACAAATAAATGCAAATGTTAGCAACTTTGGGCTTTCCCTTGCAGCAAGCTATTTCCCATATCATTCAGGCCAACATGCAATTAGTATGATAAAGGCTTATCCAGCATGCCATCAAGCTCTATTAACTGGCACTTCTACATCTTTATATCACAAGGAGAACTGAGGGTTATAATAATGTGTCTGGCAACTTGAGGACTAAACTCATTTCCTCAATCCAACAAACAGATCATTTATTCACACCCCAACCTCACAGCACACTCAAATATATTCTTACTCTCTACTTTTCCCCCAAATCAATTTTAAGGAAACATGACTTTTTTTCCTTGCTGTTAAAACATATTCCTTTAATCTCTCAAGGAAGTCTTAGATGTCAATTAGAGAACAGAGTTCCAAAGACTAAGTAGAAGCAGGTAAAAAGAAGTTTGAGGCTCCTACTGACTGAAAAGTAAAAGACAATAAGCTTAAACAGTGTTCAAATCTCTTCAATTTTGCTAAATTCCTTAGAGATTCCACAGGAGGAAAAATTCTCCTTCATCCAGCCACTGTTGAATGGCTCAGATCCTACCACACCCCTCCCACCTCCTCTCCTTTTGGGGTAAAATAGCTGATTAAAAAAAAATTGTGAAAGCCAATGCAGATTTTTCCTTCTTGATTTTCATAAGAAAATAAACAAATGGGGGCAGCTGGATAGCTCAGGCTGGAGTCAGAGAGTCAGGCCTAGAGAAGAGAAATCCTAGGTTCAAAGCCGGCCACAGACACTTCCCAGCTGCGTGACCCTGGGCAAGTCACTTGACCCCCATTGCCCACCCTTACCACTCTTCCACCTATGAGCTAATACACAGAAGTTAAGGGTTTTAAAAAAAATAAAAGAAACAAATGATTTTTTAAAAACTCACCGGAATGTTATGGTCTTTTCTTCCTTTATGGGAAGAAGCAACATGAGCAAGATACTGAATGACCTTCTTGGTATTTTCTGTCTTTCCAGCACCAGATTCACCCCTAAAAGAATAAATATTACTGCATTTCATCTTTATTCTTTAAAGTAGATACTGCATACCCAGCCCAAAAGTTTGAGGGATAGAAATTAATAAAATGTTTCAAGGTCATCAACTGTAAGAGAATTGTTTTTTCCAGAGCTAGAATCATTAGATAAAAACCAAAAGCCCACATACTTTACATATTTGTTCTCATGATGACTTCCTGCTGACAAGCCCCATCAATACAGAAAAAGAAGAGTCTGGGGTGAAGATCTAAACAGCAAGTATGAGTTTATCAATATCACAGACTCAGAAGCAAAACTCTGCAGGATATTGTCCTCATCTAGCTGGTACCTTCTCCTTTGCCCTGTGTCTTGTCTCAAGTACCTAAAGTCTTCAAAGCCAAGTTCGTAAGTAAGCACAGTGGAATAACCACTATATTTGGGGTCAAAAAACATGAGTTCAGATTTCAGCTATGCTGAGGTTTAAATCACTTAACCTAAGAGAATGTTGGACTAGATGAGCTCTGAAGTCCATGCAAACTCTAACTCCTATACTACTAATGTACTCATATGTGTGATACGAAGTAACTGTATCACAACTCAAAATTCAGAATATTCAGAAATACTTAAAAACACTTGATTTAAAAATAATTTTAAGAGACTGAACATTCATGAATACTGAAGTTTACCTTATTGGATAGAGCCCATTATTCTAGCCACCTAAGATCTTCTGGAATCTGCCCCTCAGTTTTGGGGGAGGGCTCTACTCCTATCTAGTAAGATCTACTTTATAAACTGCCCAGAAACTTTACCCTTTAACCCTCAGAAGTAATCATAGAGAATCCCAGAACTCACTGAGGCACTCCATTCCTATTTGTGGAGAATTCTAAAAGTAGAAGAGGGCAGGTTAGGAAGAATTTTAAAGGACAAACTTGAGACTTTATATTTGATCCTGGAGCTATTGAGGCAACTCTGGCATCTTCTGAGGCAAAAGGTGACATGGTCACATCCATACTTTAGAAAAATCCTTTTGGCAGCCAAGTAAAGAATTAACTGGAGTAGGGAAAAAATCTCAAAGAGGAAGACCAATTTAGTATTCTAGGTGAGGTAATGAGGGCCTAAACCAAGATTGTAGCTTTATGAGAGGATAGAAAGTTGTGAAGTCAGGAATGATAAAATATGAAAATGGATTAAAGTTGTATGGTAAGAGTAAATTGTCAAGGAGATTATGAAGATGGCAAGCTTAAATATCCTCAATAGTAAGAGGAAAATTCAAATGGGAATGGTGAGAAAGAGGAGAAAAGGACAGAATGAGTTGTTTTAAACATGTGGAATTTCTGATGCCCATTACTCATTTAGTTGGAGAGGAGAGAGTTGAAGAAGTGTAAGTTAGTAAAGAGACTAAAGCTGGACAAATTTAAGTGCGAAACATCCGAAAAGACAATAATTGAACTGATGGGAGCTGATGGCATCACCAAGTGAGATAGTATAGTCTTAGGTGATCCCCTTAGAATCATACAGATGAATAATCCGCAAAGTAAAATGAGAAGAACTAGTTGGACAAATAGGAGAACCAGGATAGAACGTCAGAAAAACCTAGAAAGGAGAAGGTATCCAGGATAAAGTGTCAAATGATGCAGAAAAGTCAAGAAGGATCAGGATTGAGAAGAGACCACTGGAACTGGCAATTAAGAGACCATAACTAGTGGGGATTATTGGATCAAATGAACGTTTTTATATTTCAAAATACTGGGGAGACAGAGTCAGAAGATAATGAAGAGACTTAAGAGTAGAGACCCAAGAGAAGCAATTTACTGGAAAAGTTGAGAGGTGGTATGGTCAAAGAAAAGAGAAGGGCCAAATCTTCATCTGAGACTAGAGTAAAACAAGAGTTAATTGAGGAAAAAGTTCTAATTATGTGAGATGAAGAGAGGAGGAAGGGGAGCTCTTAGTAAATGGTCTCAATATTTTCAATGAATTTTGAGATTGTTCTCTGCTAAGAAGTTAGAAGGAAGGGATGCTATGTAAGGCTTAAAAAGATATGAAAAGGTTTGAAACAGCTCTTGTGAAGAGAGGAATAGCAAAGTGATTAGGGAAGAATGGGCTCTTTCCCTTACTGCAGCTCCATTCAGAATAGGATCAAAATGGGCGGATGATGGAAGTACTGGGATCTGGTAAAGCATCACAGGACAAAGCAACAAGGATGGTGTAGACTTGAGTTAGTTCACCCAGGCAGTCAAGATAAAAGAGAGGAGAATGTAGTCAGCACAAGGGAAAGATGGAATGATAAAATACTATGATCTGATAAAAGAAATTTAGCATTTGCGTTCAAAGAAGTGAACACAAGTATCTCTATGTACAAATGAGGTGGAATAGATCATGGGAAATGGATTTTAGATCAAGGAACTTAGGCCAGATAATAGAAGGAAAGATGAAAAAGGAGGTTTAAGATCAAAGGATTTTGTTAATTGTGGAATGTGCATTCCAGAAAGTACAGTGGAAAGGGTATGTAGACATGGAAAAATATTTGGGAAGAGAAGGAGTGGAGCTGAGATGGATAAGGTTGAGGAAGTGGCAAGCTGAAGATGAGGAATGGACTTTGTTTTTTTTGGTAGGCAAGGTTCAGAATTACTGGGATGAGCTTGAGTAAAAGGAAATCAGTTTAGGCTAACCATTGAGCAGAGCCCAAGTATAGTATCAGTGGTTATAGAGAGAAGTTCACTGAGAAGAGACTAGTAGCATTCCAGATCTTCCATCTGCCTATATCTATATAGAGATGTTGTGTCCTGTGAGAACCCAGGAGGATTGCCTCTCAACATGAAAAATGTACAGATAACATTATTTGTCCTAGAGAAGGCCACACAGGGGCCAGGGGCCCTGAAAGAAGTCTTGTTTAGAGGGAAGCTCACATTGCAGATGATCTTGGAGAGTTCTAGGAGCCCCAATGGGTTGAAGTTGGAAGGCACAATCAGCAGAAGAAATCTTTTTCTCAGCTTGAGCCCTGACACTGGTAGTTATCCAGGATCAGGGTCCAACAGGAAGATGCTAAGCACACTAAACAATAGTCATCTTCTCCTTAGCATCCAGTAGGTGTGAGAGTTGGCCCTTGGTAAGAGTCCAATAAGAAGCTGGTAGTGCCACCCTATTGGTTTAGATTATTTAAATTTTAACATCAAAGAATCTTATAGACTATATAGTCCAACTCATACTGAACTAAACAAGAATCCTCTCTATAATAAAAACCAACTAACTATTGCTCTAAGAACAATTTTTAAGAAGGAACCCCCTAGAACCTACCAAAGCAGATCATTTCCATTCAGGAAACCAGTCTAAAATTACATCTCTGAAATTTCTAGCACTGCTGCTAATTTCTGTCCTGTGTGGGTCAAGTATAATCTCTCTTTTACAAATACATTCAATATAACTATCATATAGACCCTAACTCTTCTTTTTTCAATCATCCCCTACTCTGTTGAACAGTATTCATAGGGTGAAGACATATCAACATCCTAAAGGTGGAATAAATAATGTTATATAGTCTTCAGTGGAAGAATGACTAAGGACTTTAGGAGGAAAATATTTTAGCAGGAAAACATTTTAGGAGGAAAATAATATAGCAACAGTATGAATAATGAACTAGAAAAGGAGAGAGACTAAAAGCAGAAAGGATATCCTCATAAGGAACTGACACACAATATGGTGGCAGTGGGGAAGTGAGGAGATAGAATATTTTAAAACTAAAGGAAGACACCTAAAAATTTGGTGACTAACTGAATAATATCAAAGACAAATTACAAGATTTGAGACCCAAGTATCTGAAAAAAGTAAAGAAAGAAATGCTTTATTAGCTGAAAAGACAAATGAAAGGCATAAAAAACATATATTAACATGTTAAATATTTGTCCCCTTCTGTCTTAGAATCAATACTATGTATTGGTTCCAAAGTGGAAGTAAGGGCTAGGCAATGGGGTTTAAGTGATTTGCCCAGAGTCACACAGCTAGGAAGTGTCCAAGCCAAATTTGAAACCAGGACCTCCCATCTCTGAGCCTGGCTCTCGATTCACTGAGCCAACTAGTTGATCCTATTTGTCCCATTATTAGAGGTCTTCACTCCATCTCTAATTCAACAAACAAACAAAATTATGAAAAGTTTAAAAAGCAAAATTTAATAAAGTGCCAATGATTTAATTATTTAGGAAAACTGCCTCTAAATTCCTCTATCAAAGACAACTATGAAATTTTATTATGTTTACTTACGTGCAAAGAATTGACTGGTCTTCACGATCTGAAAAATAAAAAGATAAATAATAAGTTGTAAATATGCTCTCATTTTTAATATTCCACATTAGAAAATTTTTGTTATGTGAACCAAAAGGTACTTTGCTAAAGGATTTTAAGCAAGAGAATGACATTATCAAAGAGATCTGAGGGGAAAGATTAAGAGGTTTTGGCAATCATCTGTGTTAATGTACCTCCTCCTCTCCTCTGCCTCATTTTTCTATTCCCATTATTTTTAAAGTTTTTTTTAAATTAAAGTGTATATTCCCTACTCTTGATTTGAAACACAGATTGAGTTAATGTTTTGTTTTTCTTCTAAAAAAAATTAAATAGTTGTTCTCTTTTGTTGCACTCTTAATTACTGCAATTCATTAGATTATCTCATTTTTAAAAATTATGAATACTAGGCATCACATCTAGCTTTCAGTTTCATAACTATTACCTTTGGATCCCATGAAATATTAAATGTTGGTAGAAGATCCTAGAACATGAAGGCTTATGTTCATCACATATACAAGAATGTACTTAAAATCAAATTGGCAAAAAATGGACGAACGTATGATACCTAACACCCATATGCATTGTTATAATGAATTGAACTGAGCTAATCACTGGGAAAATATGTATTAATATTTAAGGTCTTCAAACAAGCTTCAAACAAGCAACTTAATTCAATGGATAGAAAACCAGAAGAAACCGATTTTCCTGGTTTAAACAAAAGCTTATTGCCCCTAAAAGACAAGTATAGACAGCAGCAACAGTCATTTTATTTCTCAAAATATTTACTGGATATATGTATAGAACATATACAGAAACATGTATAGATAATATGAGGGTAACATAATATAGTCTCTGTCATCACGAATGAGCTCATAACTAAATTTATTAAGCCTCTGGAGAAAAGAAGAAATCAATATGATCTAGAGTAGCTAGGGAAATTTTTTAAAGAGATAAGACTTAAGTCTCAAAGAAATCTATGGTTGATTTGGATAGAGGTGAAGATAGTAGCATTCTAGGTGAGGAAAACTGTATAAGCAAAGCTTTGTGAGGTTAAATATGTGGTATTCAGGCACCACAGGCTAGCTGAAATCAAATGGTAGTGAAAAAAAAAAGCTGGATTAGTAAGGTAGTATACATTTACATAAAGTTAGCCATACTTGCCAACATGGAAAAAAATAAAGCCTTTTTTCTTTAAATCTTCACAAAAAAAGATAATAACTATTAAAGTACTGTCTTCCTCAAAAAGTAGACATTACCACAAACTGAAACCTATTCCAACAAACTCCAAGAGACTATCCTAATTCATCAGTTGAACTAGAATTCTGTTGTACTAAATATTTTTAAATAAGTATGAACAATAACTGCTAGACTTGGAATTTCTATGGTTAAAAATGATTTTCAAAATCATCCTTATGTCAGTTCATTCCCCTAAGCTGTACTTTTCTTAATTTAAAAAGATTATTTTTAAAATAAAATAAAATCATTCATTGAATGCTATCAGGCTACAAATAAAATATAGTTGAAGAGAAATATCCCTTTTCCCGTTCCCCACTCATTTGATAACTCTACAAATGATAACTTATATTCAACCATAATTAACAATTACTTATTGTAACGCAGGATTGATGCAAGATCTCTTACATTTGCAAAATCACCCTAGGCAATCCTGGCAGTTAGGGGAATGGAACTTTGGCCCAGTAAGTGCCAGTCTCAAGACCTGACTGTTGGAGTTGGGACTATAAATACCCCTGGAGAACCAACCTGGGGGTTCTGATTTCCTTGACCTCACCCAGACACCCAGCTCCCCCTGGATTTCTCTTGGGACCCAGGGTGGTGGGTTGTGGATCGTGGGCAGGAATTAGTTAGGTTAGCCTAGCCAGGGACACCCTTAAACCAAATCATCAACCTCTCTAACTGGTGGACCACTTATCAGCAGGGCAGTGGAAATTATCCCCAGCTGAAGGGTTGGTTCCCTCAGCCTGGTCTTACCTTCTGAGGTCCTCTGGCAGTACTGGCCAGCCACCCTTAGCAACAGCTTCTCCAGACCCTAACCCTCTTCCCTCAGTTTCCCCTTGTGTTTAAAATAAACCCTTAGCCTGATACTGAGAGCTTCATAGTCGTTTGTAACATCTTCTAGGGCTAAGGGCAGAGGCAAGGGAGAATAGCAACCACTTGTCTCCAAAGGGGTGTTTGACCAGGCATCCATTTTATTCAGGAAGGGAGTCAGCTTCACTTCCTGTTGGTTCTGCATTCTCTCCAGCAGGGAGAGCCCTTCATTCTCCTCCTTAAAGTAGCCTACAGACAGCAGGGAGACCGACTGGACATCTCAGCTCAGGCCCTCACATCTCTGGCTGTCTCAAATCAACAAATACTGTAGTTGTAGGCTCCCTGGCCCAGGAGACTCACTGGTACCACCAGCTCCCCTAATATCAGCCTGTTTAACCCTTTATTACATTATACATAATAAATTTACTTAATGAAAATTTTACAAACATGACTACAAAAGTACTATCCCATTGTGAAAGAATGTATGTTGTTCTAATATTAGTACCACTAAGATCACATACTGAATAGGAAAACAGTACTGAACCTCAAAGTTGTAGCTTTGCCATTAACTGGACAAGTTTCATTTAATCTTCTCTCAAACACAGTTTTCATATTTTCAAAATGGAATAAATGGATGAAAATGTCACTAGTTTCTTTCAGACTTGAGAATCCAAACTTTATGCATCTGCCATTCCTGGCATACCAAAATAGATAATGACAATAATTCCTCTTATAAATTATCAAAAGGACACTTCAATCCAAGAAGTTATCAGTTCACTGAGTTGAACATTTACTGAGCTATTATGTGCAAAGCACTATACCAACTATATATCCTACTCAATGGATAAAAGGAACACAAAACTTTAGCAACACACTATTTTTTAAAAATTGGGAAAAATCTATGTAAATATCCAATGCTTGCAAAAAGCAAAATCTATCTTCAAAAGAACAAAATATTTGTTGCCAGTGAGAATATTCTAAATAATGATGTGCATAGCAGTTGTATCTCATGTCAAATAAACAATGCCAGCTGAATATAATCTCTCAAAGCCCTTCAAAAATACTATTCAAGAAGTATTTCAAAGTGCCAATATCACTTTAATAAACATAACCTTCCAAAATAACAACTTGGAAAGGTACAGCACTAAATTACTCATGTAACTCTGGAGCTAGCATGTAAAAGGAAGTAGCAGAACAAGTATCTCACACTAATTCCTCAAGCAGATCTGGAAAAATGTGCCAGACTGAATCCCAGTATGGAAATTGAAGAAAACATGTCAGGTGGCTATTTTTCCCAGGTCTATGGTAAATAGGGTCTGATAGGGAGCATGCCTCTCACAGCACTGAAGCACAACAGCAACCAGGGATTGGGATAATGTCTCTCAGACCCACAATGAGCACAGCAAGATGCTGGATCAGGGAGCAATTGGCAGTTTTCTCAATAATTACTCCAGTAAAGGTCAATAATCCAGGGTAGATTGAAGAGAGGAACCAAAGCCAGGGGTGGTGTTCTAGAGTAAGGTCAATAGTAAGCCTTAAGTTGTGTACCAAAAGGAAAAAGTTCAGACACAAGCAATAATGGTATGGTTCCAAACTCTAGTAGCAGAGCAGAGTCTCAGTTCCAACTTCTAGCCTATTATAAGGTTTGCAAAGAAATGACCTAAGCAGGAATTCCAGACCAGAGGAAACTTATCATTCAGTACCCTACCCCCCACAGCAGAAAGAGCTTTCAGAACTTTAACTGATCTGTGATACTATGCCTTGATTACCCTTATATATCAAAGCACAGGAAAACACAAGAAAAGTCACAAGACATGGAAAACTGAGGAAGTTCCCATTCAATCTCATATATATTTACACGTAAGTATTAATACAAAAAATTTTATGTAGCCATTGACTCAAGTCAAGAGAGACATATATAGTAAAGCTGAAACAGACTAGGGGGTATTTTCTTTTTTTTATTCAAAGATATTTTATTTTCCCAATTGCATGTAATAAGAATTTTCAACATAGGTTTTCCAAAATATAAGATCCAAATTGTCTTCCTCCCTTCCTTCCCTTTCCCCTCTCAGAGATGGTAAACAATTTGATCTGGATTATACATGTATTACCATGCCAAACATACTTCTAATATTGGTCATCCTTGTAAGAGAGTACTTATATAAAACCTAAACTCCAAAATAAAACCATAAACTACTGTGAACCATAGTATGCTTTCATCTGCCTCTGGCTCCAATTGTTCTTTCTCCATAGGCGAACAGCATTTTTTATCTGTGTAAATGGAATTAGCTCTAGCCCATACATAGTCAAAACTCTACTCACCAGAGATAATATCATCCCCACCCCCCTTAGTGGAGAGGGGAGATGAGTTACCCACATGTGACAATAAGTAACAAATCAAGAACAAGGGCCTGCCCTTTGGGCAGTCCAAATCAGTGTAGAGGCTGCCATCTGTCCACTTAAATTAGAGGTGGACCCCCCAGGAAGTGACGAAAGACACTATCTCTTCAAGTATGTTGATTACTTCCTGTTGAGGGAATTCCTGCTTTGAACTTGGTGCTGAAGGTTCTCAGCAGAGACCTCGGGCAGCTTCTCCTCTGAACTGTCACGTGGGTAAGTTAGGCTGACTTCCTTGGCCTACCTTGGCGTTTCCCAGACTCTCTTAAGTAGGCTTCTTACCTCTCTGATTGCTAAGGCCTTGTGGCCTGTAATCTAGTTTAATTAGCCTTTTAACCCTCTCTCTCTGTCCCGGCCCCTGCAGGCCTGGACTAGCCTCTCCCTCTCTATTTCCCCTGCCTTCTACCTTCCTAATTGTAAATAAACTACCTTAAACCTGATCCTGACTTGGGTCTATTTTAATTATGTAATCAATCTGAACTATTGATTCCTGGAGGCCACACCTTAAATATATATCTATATAATATCTAAAATCTCCCTCTTACAAGTCCTTCAGAATTGTTGAGTAGCTAAGTCTTTCACAGCTGATCATTCCACAATATTGTTCTTATTGTATACAATGTTCTCTCTGCATCAATTCATACAGATCTTTCCAGCTTTTTCTGAAATCATCCTGTTTATCATTTTTTATGGCCCAATAGTATTCCATCACCAACATATACAATTTGTTCAACCATCCCCACAATTTCCAATTCTTTGCCACCACAAAATGAGCTGCTATAATTATTTTTGTACAAGTAGGTCCTTTCCTCTTTTTTATGATCTCTAGCTATACAGAGCTGATAGTGGTATAACCAGATCAAAGGGTATGCACAGTTTTATAACCCTTTGGGCATAGTTCCAAATCGTCCTTCAGAATGGCTGGATCAGTTCACAACCCCACCAACAATGCAATAATGTCCCAATTTTGTCATATCTCCTCTAACTTTGATCACTTTCCATTACTTTCATACTGGCCAATCTGATAAGTGTGAGGTGGTACATCAGAGTTGTTTTAATTTGCATTTCTTTAAAGAAGAGTGATTTAGAATATTTTTTATATAGCTTTAATTTCTTCATCTGAAAATCGCTTCTTTGTAGCCTTTAATCATTTGTCAACTGGGGAATGACTTGTATTCTTAAAATTTTGACTTAGTTCTCTTCATCAGAGAAATTTGCTGCAAAATTTTCCCCCAGATAGTTGTTTCCCTATTATCTTGGTTACATTGCTTTTGTTTGTTCAAGAGCTTTTTTATTTATTATAATAAAAACTATTCATTTTACATCTTATAATTAGAGTAACAGGGGAGTTTTTGTTTAAAACCCTTACTTTCTGTCTTAGAATCAATACTATGTATTGTAACTGATTTTGTTGAATTACAGGTGAAGAAACACTATCTACCAATGCACAGTTACAACAGTTCTGTAATTTATAGCACTTATTTCAAAGTACTCCATGCACTTCATTATGCCCTCTCTTCTATCTTCTCTTCATTTATACTTTTCAACTTCTTTTTAATGTGATATTTCCCCCATCATAGTATGGGCTTCTTAAAAGTAAAACATGTCTTTTCCTCTTCTTTATATCTAGTAATTTAGCATAGTATCTGATTACACTGTAGATCTTTAATATTTACTGACTGATAAAATCACAGATCACTTAAGTATGTTTAAATAGTTTTTACTTCCTCTAGTATAAACAATGAAACCCTCCACTTAAAGAAACAAAAGACATCAAGAATGTTGGATATTTAGTACAAAAATCAATTGTTACAAGTTTTCTGACTCGAGTTGATAGATTCTACCCCCTTACAACTTATGGTTTAATTTGTCTCTAATTGTATTCATTTAACTGATATTGCATCTATAGCAGAGTAATTTCAGGGCCTAGAGCTAAATGCTTTTTGTTGACGACCATTAATTTTCAATAAAAAATAAAGAACAAAAAGCTCTCCCAAGTCATCTACACATCTAACCTCCTGATCAGGCTCCCAAACTCCTCAGCCCCAAAACATACCTCCTCCTGCTCATTACTGCTCTTCAAGGTAGCCTTTCAAGGGGTCTCAAAGGATATAGCTGCCACCACCTGAATATAAGTCCTTACAGTGATGACTGAACTGTCTTAATCACGTTCTTCCCTCTAAGGACCCCTCTATATCTACTAATGCTCTGCATTTATACTTATTCCCAGTGTTAGCACACTCCCATTCCTATGATACTGAACATCTATCTGTGAAGAACAAACTCAATTTCCCCAAACTCAGCTGTCTATCAATAGCATCAATCTAATAATGTCCCACACTTCAAAATTGTCTGCATTTTGGAGTACTTGCTAAATAACTAATGAACTCCCTCTCTCACTTAAAACAGTCCTTTCTCCCTCTCTTTACATATTTTGTCACTCAATGAGATCTACCTCCAGCTGACCATTGTCCATCTGTGCCAGTATGGGTTACACTTTCTCTCATCATCACCAACTTATCAGTTATGGGACAATCATCCTGGTCCTTGCTCCCCATCAACACTCTGACTCTCCCTTTACCACCAATCTATTCAGCAATAAGAGCTTCTAATCATTTCAACTCATTCACCCAAATAAGAAAATGGTGACCAAAATATATATACCTTAGACATTCTCAGTGAGTTGAATGAATGGTCAGTGTCTCCCTCTTTCCTTACCAACTAATCATATTAAAGAATTCTGAAATACAAAGTGATTACCATAACTTCCCAGATTCTTGATCTGCTCAACTATCATGATCAATTTCTCCATTTTACTTACAGAGGAACAGTCATTCTCATGATCTTGATATCATTCACAAATATTCTACTTCCATGCTTATGAACTATCAAATTACTTTATCTGATTATATCTTTCATTGTTCCTCATCTTAGGGCCCTCAACTATGTTTTTCATCAGTACCATGACCTCCAATCCTACCAACCATCAGTAGTAAACCATGTAATGGCTATTATATTTTCTTCTCGAGCCTGATCCCCTTCATTAACCAATTTGCCTCTTAACTATCCACTGCTCTCAAATCCCTCTTTCCCTTTGCATATCACAAACCCCAAACCTAGATCCCACCATCCCTCTCCCTTGCAAATTCTACTACTCAATCAATCCTGATATAAACCCAACCTATTATAATAGGTTATATAATCTTTTAAACATAATGCTATATATAAACCTTTCTGCTACTATTCGATTTAATTATGAGTCAATAGTTATTTTAGTGTTCAATTGTTTTTTTTCTCTGAATTTTTCTTCCCTTATTTAGGTACTGGGATGATTTTTGTGTCATATAAGAAATTTAATAGTATTGGAAGAGAATTTTCCTCTCCATTAATGTTGCTTTGTTTTACATAACCTCTCAGTGACCTGAAGGTCAAAGGCCACTGAGATGTGCGATATAGACAGGCCTTCAGAGAAAGGAAGTTAAAGAACCCAAGAACCAATGTGACAGAAAGCTGATTCCACAGGCACTGCCCCCTCCTAGGCAGTCCAGGCAAATTAAGAAACTGTGATTGGTTCCTGAGATGTGACATGTGACAATAAGTGGGTGGAGAAAAGAACTTATATGGTCAAACCAGGAGCCTGGTTGAGGTTTTTCTGGCTGGAGCTTGAATCCTGAAGGAACTTTTGCTGGCGCTCAGCTTCAATCCATCATGGTAGCCAATAGAGTAGTAAGCTAAACTCTCTACCTATTTCCTACCTTTCCCTTTCTTTACTATTACTACTCTATTAAAGTTACCAAAGCTATTAGCAACCTCTTAAATTTAATTTTAACTGTTACAATAGCATTTCTTTTTTCCATTTTTGCAAAAAAAATTAGAATAAAATTATTCTTTGTATGTTTGATATAATTTTAAATGAATTGTAGAGTGAGAAGACTGTATTTATAACATGTCCAAGTTGTATTCACTTGACACTGAACTTGGTGTATATTGTGAGGTTTTAGTTTGAACTTCATTTCTACCACACAGCATTTGAGTTTTCCCAGGAGTTTTTGGCAGATACCAAGTCCTTACTCCAGCAACTGAAGTCTTTGGGATTATCAAACACTATTTATTATTGTGTTAATTTGCTTCTTTCTATCTATTGTGTATCTACTGTACTTAGTATATACCAGTGATGGTGAACTTTTTAGAACCTTTTAGACATTGTGTGCCATACTCCACCCCAAGACTACATGCTGCTCCCCACTTCCCCTTTACCTCAGACAAGAGAGGGAGAAAAGAGGGGAGTGGCCTAGATATTCTGCTATGGGGAGGAAGTAAGAGCTTCCATTGGACTGCTGGACACATGGGCTGGTGGAAAAGGGGGAATGGAGCAGTTCTGACAGGCGACAGTTCACATGCTCACAGAGAGGTCTCTGCATGCCATCTTTGGCATTTGTGTCATAGGTTCACCATCACAGGTAGCTACTATACATTATATCAGTGTTCCACTGATAGATCTCTGTATTTCTTAACCAATAGCAAATCTTTTCAATGTTTACTACTTTATAGTACAGTCTGGGATCTGCCCCTTCCTTCTGACTTTTTTCATTATTACCTCTGAGATTCTTGACCTTTTGTTCTTTCATATGAATTCATGATTACTTTTCCTAGTTCTATAAAATAATTCACTGGTAGTTTGCTTAACATAGCACTGAATATATAAGTTAATTGTCATGTTTATTATATTGGCCAAGGGGGCCCATGAGCAATTTATAATTCTCCAGTTATATAAGTCTGTCTTTACTTCTGGAAAATGCTTTGTAGTTGGGTTCATATACATTCAGGGTATGTCTTGATATTTAAATATTCTGGAGTTCCTTTGAGTAGAGTTTCTCTATATCTCTTCATAATGAGTTTTCTTAGCAATATGCAGGAATACTATAAATTTGTTTGGCTTGATTTTATATCCTCTATAATAGTGATATTCAGTGATTTATTTGCATTTCTTTTATGACTTTACAACTGCTGAATTTTAAATATTCAATTTTTTTAGCTGGCTTTAGGATTTTCTAAATGGGTCATATTATATCTGCAACAAGTAATAATTTTAGGGAGATAATAAAAATAATGTGAAGGATGGGGGCCTAGCAGTGGTCATCAAAACAATATGGTACTGGCTAAGAGACCTTCGGAAGGGAGGATCAGTGGAATAGACTTGGGGTAAATGACATTAGCAAGACAGTGTACGAAAAACCCAAAGATCCCAGCTTTTGGGACAAAACCCCACTATTTGACAAAAATTGCTGGGAAAATTGGAAAACAGTACGTGAGAAATTAGGTTTAGATCAACATCTCACACCCTATACCAAGATAAATTCAGAATGGGTGAGTGATTTAAATATAAAGAAGGAAACTGTAAGTAAATAAGGTGAACACAGAATAGTATACCTATCAAATCTATGGGAAAGGAAAGATTTTAAGACCAAGCAAGAGATGGAGAATATTACAAAATGTAAAATGAATAATTTTGATTACATTAAATTAAAAGTTTTGTACAAACAAAATCAATGGAACCAAAATTAGAAGGGAAGCAACAAATTAATATTTTATAAATATATACAAAGACAGTATGGCATGTATATAAAGAACTGGCCTTGAAAATCAGGAAGATCTCAATTCCAAGTCCTATCTCTAACAAACACTGGCTCTAGGATCCCAAGAGCAAGTCAGTTAACCGCTCAGTTACCTCAACAAAAAACTATGTTGCAGAATAGTCATCTTGGTATCCCAGTAGAAGGAGTTTCCTCAATCATTGAAATCACAAGTCTAAAAGGCACATAAATCATCACTGCATTCTAATTTCCAATATCTCTGCCCTTAAAAATTTATTACCAACTTTTGATCTTAACATAATTCAACTTAGTCAACAACATCTGCTATGAATCAAATAAGTTTATAAACACAAAAAGCATCATAGTGCTATACATTACACAAAGTGCTATAACAAAAAAATTTTAGTTAAAATGAAAAACATGAATTTCACAAAAAGAAACCTCTGAAGTAACAAAAGAGCATCTTATCTGCTGCCAATAATAAGCCCTTGTCTGGGCATAATTTAATTGATATTTAAGGTATGAATAAAAACTTAGTACTTTAATATCCACTTACCTTGAAGCATACATCTATAAGCAGATTCAGATATAGCATAGATGTGGGGGGGCATCTCATGACGTTTCTTCCCTCTGTACATTTCAATAATATTTTCAGAGTAAATTGGAAGATTCTTGTAAGGATTTATGACTACACAGAACAGTCCAGAGTAGGTCTAGGCCAAAAAACAAAAATAAAAATTGAATAGAATATGGGGGTGGAGGGGAATGGCCTTGAATAAAACCTCACCTTAGCCAAATCCAGTTTAACCTTATATTCAGCAAAATTGAAGAATTATATACTTCCAAATATACAAATAAGAAAAAGATAAAGTGATTAGAAAAAAGAAACCATAAACTTCCATTTTAATTGTTTTTACAGTGAATATATGTAAATTTTATCAATACAGTAATAAAAGCAAACTTCTGCTACCGTGTCCATTTCTGAATTTTCCTGTGTTTACCTAGGTTCTGTTGCTATAATTTTTATTACTTGCCTTGCTGTAGTCAGAGTATATACTGTTCTTTAGATTCTACTATATATTTACTCTTCATAATCATTTATACCAGTGATGGTGAACCTCTTAGAGATGGGAGTGCTGGGTCCCACCCCCAAGACCAAGTGCCATGCCACTCCCCACCATGAAGTGTCAGGCACCCTCTGACTCCCCCAACCCTTACCCCACACAGTGGAGGGAGAAAGAGCTCCCATCAGGCTGCTGTGTGGAGAGACAGATGAAGTAAGGAATGTCCCTCAGCAAATGTAGAGAGGGAGAGGGAGAGGGGAGAGGGGAGAGGCCCTAGCACTTCCCTCCCCTCCAGCTCCACCACCTATGAGCTATCCACCTTACTTTGTTCATTCCCACTGGGCTGCTGGGCAGAGGGGTGGGGAATGGGAAAAAATGTACTCAGGCACAGTGAGGGGGAGAGGGGTCCCAAGGTCCTCAAGCATTTCTAATAACAAGCTCTAAGGGGGGAGGGGCACGGGCAGTTGCATGCCCATTGAGAGCACTCTGCATGCCATCACTGATTTATACAAATAACTTAATATGGAATACATAAATGATTTTTGTACTGAATACAGGGGAAATAAATTCAGAAAATGTAAAAGGCTAGAGATCTGACTATAGAAAACTTTGAATGACAATCTAAGGAATTAAGACTTTATTTGGTGGGCAAAGGACACCTGAAGTAGTATTTTTTAAATTATTGCCAATTGTGTGTGTTAGGGGATTCCTACTGAATCAGAAAGTCAACAAACCACAGTTGAGAAGAACAGTTAAGTGATAAAGTTCAAGTATGAGATAACAAGAGTTTGTATAAGAGTTCGACAATAAAGAAGCCAGAATAGAGATATTCTAAAGAATAAAATAGGACTTAGTAATTTAATACCGAGAGATAACAGAGATAGTGAAGAAAAAAAAAATCAACAGAGAGGAGGATGGTCATTGGTGATCCTTCAAATTCTCAAGTTTTTGGAGAAAGAACATTCCACAATCTTGAACCAGGGTGACTAGAGAAGAAGTCTGATTTGTAAGGAGAAAAAATAAGGGTGTTTTTTTTGGACATACTGAACTTGTGATTTTGGCAGGACATCAAATGGCAAACAACTAGAAGAAAATATAAAACTTAATGCTGTAAGGTTTATAAGAAGTGAAAGTTAAAGCTACAAGAATGGATCAAATCTCAAAGTGGGGTGAGATGAAAGAACAGAGGGCTTAAACAAGACTTAGAACTATGCTGACAAACCTATGGCACATGAGCCAAAGCATGCCAGAGGGGACTGCTCCCCTCCCCGTCTCCATGAGTGCATAAGGACATTTCTCTATCACCTGTCCCTCTGCCCAGCAGCCCAATGAGAGCACTTCCTCCCTCCTTTGTCTTGCAGTTTGGGCACTTGGTCTCTAAAAGTTCACCATTACTAACTTAGAGAATGAAGGGCAGCAGTGGCAGCTCAGTGTATTGAGAGCCAGGTCTGGAGATAGGAGGTCCTGGGTTCATATCTAGCCTCAGATCCTTCCTAGCTGTGTGACTCTGGGCAAATTATTTAGTCCTCATTGCCTATCTCCTTACCCCACTCTTCTGCCTTCAAACGATATACAGTACTGATTCTAAGCCTGAAGGTAAGGGTTTTTTAAAAAGAAGGAAAAGAATAACTGAAGGAAATTGGAGGAATAGCAAGGAGAAATAAGGAAAACTGATTAAGCTCAACATCAAAATAACCAATTAATGTACTGATTAAGAAGCCACAAAAAATTAATTTTTAAAAGCAATCCCTTTATGAAACATTCTTTTAAAAACTAATCATCAGTGGATTTTTTTAAACTTAATAACCTTTCTAGTGACTGTAAAATCAAAGTGAAATAGAAATGGGGGCCACTAAACCGAGAAAACCACATATTAACACTAAGTTCTCATGTATTTTTTTTTGTTAAATATTTCCCAATTACATGTTATTCTGGTTCAGACAATACTCTGAAGTGTCCTAGGTTGACACCTCTAGCCTAAAACAATAACAACTACTATTAAAGTGGAGGTTTCCCATCCCTTAAATTCAAAGAGGAAAGGCAACAAACAAACTTACAACAATGGTAATTCCTGACTGTAAATAAGTCTTAAAAACTATTATGGCTGTCAACAATAACACTAACTCTTCAGGGTTCCTTTCTCTGACTCTAAGCCCCACATAATTCACCAGATAACATTATAGACCAGTAATACCTTAAACATAATATAATTCAGCCACTCCTCCATTTTACAGATGAATAAAATGAAGTTATGAGAGATTAAATGATCAGAAAGCTACAGTGAAAAATCACTGAGACGAAATTGGAATTCTAAACCTTCATCTAGTTTCCAGACTCATTCTATTCTACTCACTTCCAACTCATTCCATTTTACATGCTGGTTCCCATCTCAACTCCTGTTACCAATACTTTAAATACACTAATCCTTCAATACTCCTTACTCTTCTTTCTTCCCAAATTGGGACACTCTATGATGACAAGGATCTAGGCACTTCCAGAATGAACACCTGGGTCTTGCTAGGTCCTGTTTTGTATTCCCTATCACTGCTTTCTCTGGATGTTGAATGCTGTGTTCAATGATCTTAGGGGTGGTTCAGGCTGGAGACTTGAAAGTTTTCCGGGCACCCAAAGCAGTCTGATCCAAAGTAAGGTCTGACTGCTGTCCTCCTAGTCTAAGCTATGGTAACTCCTAGACCAGATTTAGGTCTAGGCAAAACAACTATGGGCTTACCCTTGACTGGAGCTCCAGTAAACAAATTGCTTCTAGATTAGCAAACAATGTCTAGCTAGCACATAGTAGGCATTTAATAAATGTTGATTGATTGACTAAGCCACTTCAGCTGGCTGGAAGGCTCTGAAGGTTCAGATCAACAGAATTTTAGGTTTCTTCTCTCGAGTTTGCTTTCCTGGTTATTTGCCTACAAGCTTCAGACTAGGTCAGAGCCATACCCAGCTGCTCTTGTCTGGAAAATAGCCTCAAGACTGAGCTGTCCTAGTTCACCATCCTCTAACAATCCACAATTGATCTGCAACCCAGTTCTGGGTCTGTACCATTGACAGAGATACCAGTTGGGACCTGTTCCTAGTCCCTGCCATGACAGATCCAGGATTTCATCCCAACTAACCTAAAAATGCAGTTCCATTCCTATGCTTCATACATGTGCCCTCTTGCTCAATCCTGTTCCTGGTGGCCACAGATCTTTGTCTTCCTATGCTAACCTAGGATGCAAAAATAAGCTGTAGTAATTTCCCCTCAATCTCTCACTCAGGATTCAGTCTGGTGCTCTTTCTAGGTTTTGTGGCAAAGTGATGGGGTGGAGAAGGAGGGAAGAATAACAAAGCTATTTATATTGTTTCCTCCTATACAGTCATTTTGGATGGTTTCCTCAACCCTTTGCAATCTGGCTTCCAATCTTATCACTCAACTGAAACCTTTCTCAAAACTCATTCTTCTTGGCCATTTCTGTTACATTTGACACTCCTGATCTGTAAAACATTTCTCTGTTGACCATATCAGTATCACAACACCCATGCATTAATATGCACATACTTCACAATCCAGAATCAAAATTCATGAGTTAGGGCTTGCCAGTTAAGATGGCCACAGAGTAAGAAGCAGCTCTTAACCTCTCCTGACCGAAACACACAAAACTCCTCAAGGGGACATAAAAACAAGTCCAGACGAACGGAGGAACCCCACAACAGGGCACAGCGTGGAAGGTACGTGGAATCGGGGCATTTCCATGCTATAAAGGGGTGAAACAGCTCTCACTAATTCGCGGGCTGAGCAACCACCCCACCCCCACCCCCTCCACACACAACACCTACAGCACCGAAGCCCGCTAAAAAAAAATAGAGCAAGTTTGGGGCACCCATCGAGTCATTGGCAGCTCCAGGGCCTGTTCCTGAGAGCAGCAAGATTTAGGACCCCAAAAAGCTAAAGAAAGCACACAAACTCTGAGCGCAGGAGCAGGCATGGGTGGAGGCAGACACAGCCACGAGCTAAAGCTCTGAAACCCTGAGTGGGGAACCAGTACAGACGGGTATACGACTGTAGAAGCAGCACCCTGAGACTTGTAAAGAAACCTCTGGCAGAGGATCAAGCAAGGGGGTCCACCAGGGGGCTTGACCTTGGAAAAAACCAGAACTCAGACCTCAGGAGCCAAAAGACCGCGGGGACAGACCCTGAGCACGAGGATAAACCTGAGAAGCTGCTGGGCTAACGATGGCTACCCAGTCTCAGGAAGTTCAGAAGAGAAAGATTAACAAGAAAAAGAAGTCTTTAACACTCGACAACTTTTACACAGAGAAAATCCAGACAACCGAGCAAACAGAGGAGAACAAACAAACATCCGGACCCTCCTCAAATAAGGAAAACTCCTCACAAGCTATGGAAGAGTTCAAAACTGAGATTTTGAGGAAAATGGAAGGAATCTGGCAAGAAAATAACAGTTTAAAAGGTAGAATCTTGCAATTGGAAAGTGAGGGTCAGAAACCAAATGAACTGATAAGCAAATTGAACACCAGAAATGACCAGATTGAAAAGGAATACCAGAAGATTATGACCGAAAACCAGAAGATTATAGCCGAAAACCAGAAGATTATAGCCGAAAACCAAAAGATCATAGCCGAAAACCGAAAGATTATAGCCGAAAACCGAAAGATTATAGCCGAAAATCAATCCCTAAAGGCTAGAATTGAGCAATTAGAAGCTAATGATCTCTCAAGACAACAAGAACTGAAAAAATAGAAGGAAACATGAAATATCTCAATGAGAGAGTGACAGACCAAGAAAACCGGTCTAGAAGAGACAATTTGAGAATAATTGGTCTTCCAGAAAAACCAGAAATTAATAGAAACCTGGACTCCATACTAACAGAAATAATTCAGCAAAATTGCCCTGAAGTCCTACAACAAGAAGGCAATATAGACACTGAAAGGATTCATAGAACACCCCTGACATTCGATCCAGATAAGAAAACGCCCAGAAATATAATTGCCAAATTCAAGAGTTTCCAAGCAAAAGAAAAAATCTTACAAGAAGCCAGAAA
>NC_058133.1:248868040-248869095 GCF_016433145.1 Gracilinanus agilis | reverse complement strand
AATTTGCCTTTTTAAGGGCCTCAGTGAGATCTAATTATCTGTATTCCTATGTAGAGAAATGTTATGTATAATTCTCTGTAGTGAACTCTATTCACTATTATAGTATTCACTATTATAGTAATCAGAAGAATAATTCACAGGGTGAGGGTGGAACACTAAATAATCTAAGATGACATGGGGGATGGGAAAGAGGGGGTGAATAGCAGAGGACACCAAGAGAAACTTGAGTGAATAAGAAAAATAGGATATTCTGTTACACACAAAGAGGGCATGGGAAGGAGAGGGGGAAAATACTATTATAAGAAGGAGAGGAAGAGAGCATTAAGAGGTAATAATCAAACCTTACTCTCAGTGTAATCAACCCGGAGAGGGAAGAGTAGCTATACTATCCATTGGGACATAAAACTCTTATCTAACCCTACTGAGAAAGTTAGAAGGGATAAACCAAGGGGAGCAGGGGAGTGGGGAGGTCAAAAAAAAGGGAGGGGAGAAGAAAGGGGAGGGAATTCATAAGGCCTTTAAAAACAAAAAGAGGGGGAAAAATAAGGAAGTGGGTAGAAAGGGAAGTTAATCAAGGGAGGGGATAAGGGATAGCAGCTCAATAGCAAACCACTGGTTTAAAAGGAAATAGGATAAGAAAAAGGGGGTAGGAATAGGGGAGGATACGAAAATGTCAGCAAATGCACAACTGATGATTATAACTCTGAATGTGAATGGGATGAACTTGCTCATAAAACGGAAGCAAATAGCAGAGTGGATTAGAAACCAAAATCCTACCATATGTTGTCTACAAGAAACACATATGAGGCGGGTGGACATACACAAGTTTAAGGTTCAGGGTTTGAGCAAAATCTTTTGGGCGTCAAATGAGAAAAAGAGGGCAGGAGTGGCTATTATGATTTCTGACAAAGCCAAAGTAAAAATAGATATGATTAAAAAAGACAGGGAAGGTCATTACATCCTGATTAAAGGCAGTATAAACAATGAGGAAATAATACTGCTCAATACGTATGCACCAAGTGGCATAGCACCCAAATTCATAAAGGAGAAACTGG
>NC_058133.1:248786136-248838596 GCF_016433145.1 Gracilinanus agilis | reverse complement strand
CCCCCAAATACCTACCCCCCCTCCTCCCTTACACGCCCTCCACCCGCGCCCTCCCCGAAAGGGTCCGCAGGCATCCAGACTCCCCCTCCAAAGGCTCCGTCTGCCATCCTTTCGATGTTCCCTCCCCGCACGCGGAGCCCGCTTTCCTCCACGTCTCCCCAAGGAATACACTAGGGGACCTCTTCCTTTTGTCCGCCCTGTACAGAGCCCCCCTCACACCCTTCAGGGGTTCCTGCAAACAACACCTCCACATCCATTTAGAGCCCTCAATCTTCCTGGGGCTTCCTAGACTCACCCAGGGCCCCCTTTAGGGAGCAGAAGATTTACACAGCCTATGTCTCTTTTTCCGGGGAATCCCCTCCCCATCAGGGGATCGTTCCCCCAACCCCCAGCGTCCCCTCCCCGGGAGGGCCCCCTGCCCTCCGGTCATCCCTACACGCGCGCGCGCCCGCATCTCCTTTCCTCGCCGCACCCGCGCCCGCGCCCCCTTTCCTCGCCTCCCCCGCCTCTGCTCTCCACTGCCCCTGGAGCCCCTCTCCTTCCGCCCAGACAGAGACGACCCCCCCTCCAAGCCCCGATCCCCGCTGGGCCCAGCCAGCACCCTCCCGCATGCCGGCCCGCCGGATCCAACCAGCTCGGCAGCGGCAGCAGCGAAGAGCTTCAAGGCTGGCTGGAGGCGCCCGCACCCCCTCACCTTGAGGCGCAGATGATGGCGACCGCAAATGCCCAGCAGCGACCACAGATCCGGCTCCTCAGACGAAAACCCACCGCTGCCTCCGCCGGGCTCCTTTAGCACTGCTGCGCCGCGCCGCCCCACCCACGCCCACCCTCATTGGGCCAGCCCCACGCCCATCAGCGCGGGTCCGTTGGAGCGCCCAACTCGGAGGCTAGCCCTGAGAAGCGATCCTTCCCCCAGCCCACCTCCCCCACCCTCTTACCCTTCACAAATAATATTCATTGGCTCGCGTTCAACGCCCTAGCAACTGGCGCCCGCACCTCACGGGCTTGCCGCGATGTCAGTCAATCACCCCTAAGAGGGGAGGCCAGTGCAGAATCTGCAGATGAGCTCAACCCTGCTGGCGGTGTGCAGCCAAGATGTGCTTCGGGGTGAGGAGGTGTGCTGCTGCACTGAGCCACGGGGGCGCAGTCCCAGCCATGGCCCGGGACTCCGAGGCTGCGGCGAAGTCCTGTGTGTTGCTGACTCTATGTTTCAGGCATGCAGCCGGCCGCGCTTCCTCCCATCTGAGAGGGCCAATCAATCCCTGCCAGCAGCTGAAGTTGGGGGAGGCTTAGACTGTAACCCCCTCTCCAGTCCTTTCCCTCTCCCTCCACATTGTTGCCCAGCTTCCGCTCTTCCCTCCCCAACCCCCACCCAGGGCTGCAGGCAGTGAATTCTAGCTTTGCCCCGCCTGGAGTTCGGGAGCTCCTGGTGCTTTCACTTAGGTGTCCCCCAGTTCTTTCTGCGGAAGCCTTCCACATTAGGTTGTATGACTTTGCTCCCAGGGCTTGCGGGCGGAATAGGGCGGGGCCCCACAGCAGCTCCGCAGCTCACCAGCAGTGAAGGAAGGGCACCTCCTTCTCTTCCAACCTTGCCTTTCCTTCGAGCGCAACCTAACCAAGACCTATTTCTGGAGAGCACTGCAGGGCAGATGGTCTTCTATGCTTTCCCAGTGTCGGACCGGTTTACAAAAAGGAGCCGGCCAAAATGGGAATGTCTCTTCTAACGGGGTATCCCAGATAAAAACATGAGACAGAAATGGGGGGAAAGCTGGTCCCTGCTCTCATAATTAGTCCCGGAGCTACAATTAATCATAATACACAATAAAGATAAATTCCAGGATTGCTGCAACAGCCTCCCTGTTTTGTTTTTTTTTTCTAGGTCCTTCCTAAGGAACTCCCAGACTAGAATTAATTGCACACTTTGTCCTGGGATTGGGGTTTTTTGGATCTTTCATCCGTGGTCTAATCTGGTGAAGTGGAAAGAGCACTGGACTCGGGAAAATCGGGGTAAACCCTAAATGGAATCCCATTGGCATTCCAAGTCAATAATTTGCTGTGTGACCGTGGGCCCCTTTTAGGGTCTCAATTTGCTCCAAAAAACGAAAGGATTAGTCCCTCCCAGGTTTAACAAGTTTATAATTGTAATATTTGTCCCGGGGTCACCTGGTTCCTGAAAGAGCTTGGAGTCATATCTACCTTTAAATACAGGTTATGCTACTTAATAGCATCTTTGTGATCTGGAGCAAATTATTCCCTGAGCTTCATTTTCCTTAGCTATGTAACGTGAATAATATTATCTCCTCTACTTATCCCACAAGCTTGTCACCGAGGTCAAAAGAAATAGTGGCTCTGAAATACTTAACTGTAAGTTGATTGTTGTCATATTAATATCATGTTCTGCTCCCATCCTGAATGTCGTGAACTCCACATAAGTATTTAATATTTTCAAAATCATAAGATCATAGATAAAAAGCTGGAAGAGATTCTCTTAGAAGACTGCCTCATTTTCATTTGAGTAAACTGAGGCCAGACTGCCCTTCCTAGTATATAAGGCTTTCTTTCCATGAGCTTCTGGCCTCAGCTACTTATGCAGATTCATTTTTGGCTCTCCTTCACACACCCCATGCTTACAGTTCTCCACATAGATCCCGTACTTTCCTACCTTTCATGCTATTGCTCATGATACCTGGAATGCCATTTTATACCAAAATTCTACCTGCCCAGTTTCTGCCCATTCCTTCAAGATCCAGATCAAATGTAGCTTTCCTTATTCTCTATCAGAAGTAATCTCTGCCTTACTCTGAACTCCCTTTGTAGGTCATTTTAAAAAGAATACTATACCTTGAATAAAAATTTTTCGTATATATGTCATTCTTCCTTCCCCACTAGAGTGTAAGGTGTTTGAGGTCAGAGAAGTAAAATGATGTAGTATACAAAAAACAAAAGGAGAATTGATAGTCAAATGTCAAATACTAACAAGGTCAAAGAGACAGAAATTACAGAAAGGTAATTGGATTTGACAAGAAAGAGGCCATTTATTGATTTTCAGAAATACAATTTCAATTAAGTCATAGGTTGTAATCAGGAGGTGTGCTAATAAATATTTAACAGCTTTTGGAAGGGAATGTACATGACATATTTGAAAGTTTAATATGCATATTAATAATAAATATTATTAATATTTTTCTATCACTTTCTTAAGCCTAGACAATCAACACAATGGTCAAGCCCTGACCTGAATTTTCTTTCTGGTCTTGTCACCAACTTGCTTTGTGACTGTGGGTGTCATATTTTACCTGTGTAAGAAAACACAGGTTCCCCAGAATATCTACTCTGTTGGGTTCAAAGTTTTTGGTAGGTCCATGTTCACTCGAAACTGTAACCCCCATATAACTCAAAACTATGAAGCCCCCACAAATTAAGGCCACTAACTGCTATAATTGGAAGAACTTGGAAAAAGAGTTCAGAAATGAGGCAGAGATTTTATCAATTTCTCCTGTCTAATCTAGGTCCTTTATTTAGCAGCAAGTACCTCTCCAAATGAGTATTTATGTAATAACTCAGCATCTGTACTAAAGAACAGAAAAGAAAATCCACACATAAGACTTGGGTGTCTAAAAGACATTTATTAAGAGATAATCTTTATAGCCAGCTGAAAATGAGGATAGAATTCCATGGAACTCTAAATGTGCACTAAGATTAAAGTAATGACATGGAACTGGGGTTGTATGGTAGCTCCAGAGGTTTCCCTTTTTTTTTTTTAGGAAAAAGTACATTTTTTTATATTGGATTCCAGGATGGTGGTTGATGTGTAGAAAGCTATATTTGCTACATTGGCTTCCTAATCTACCCTTTGAGATCTTTGAATGAAACAATTAGTTGAGGATTATGATGGTATGGGACTGGAATGTTCCCCAATTATCTTGCAAGGTTGTCTAGGCCCTGCAAAAAATGAAAGAAGGAAGGAAGGGAGAAGAGAAGGAATGAATTAATGAAAAAGCATTAAAGTAGTTACTATGTACAAAATACTAAGGCTGCAAATTAGAAAAGTAAAACAGTCCCTATTCTCAAGGAACTCATTTTAATAAAGGGAGACAACATATACAGAACAGTCCAATTATTATACAAATGGTAAAGGCCCAGTGCTAGGGCAAATGGCACAGGTAGACACTTATCAAGTCATTATTGGAAAAAAGAGAGTACATTCTTGACTGCTGTAGGAATAAAAGCAAAAGCAAAGGATAACGAAAAGGAATGAAGCAAGGGATAAATGCCAATTATCTGGCAAGTAACTAGAGCTGTTTTCTCAGGTAAAGGAATCAAAGATCTTTTAGAGGCATTGATAGCTTCCTCTTTGGGGATGCTAAATACAAAATGCTAATTTGAATTCCATACCAAAGGAAAAATGAACTTCTACTACATAATGATACTAACTAAGCCATACTTATTAATGTAGCTATGCTTTCCCCCCTTTTTTAATTTAATTTTTTTCAGTTAACAAATATCTATTTTGTCTCCTGCCTACCTCTCCCCATTGAAAAGAATAAAAAGAAAACCCTTCCAGCAAATATGCATAATTAAGCCAAATTGCCACACTGACCTTATCCAAAAAACTATATGTCGGGCAGCTGGGTAGCTCAGTAGATTGAGAGCCAGGCCTAGAGACGGGAAATCCTAGGTTAAAATCTGGCCTCAGACACTTCCCAGCTGTGTGACCCTGGGCAAGTCACTTGACCCCCATTGCCTATCCTTACCATTCTTCCACCTAGGAGCCAATACACAGAAGTTAAGGGTTTAATAAAAAAAAAAAAAATCTATATGTCTCAGCCTGAATTTGGAGCCCATTATCTATCAGGAGATAAGAGGCAGGTTTCATCAGCAGTCCTCTGGAATCATAATTAGTCATGGCATTGATCAGAATTCTTAAGTCTTTCAACCATGTTTGGCTTTATAAATTGTTGTTATATAAACTATTTTTATGGTTCTGCTCATTTCATTCTGTATGAGTTCATATCTCAAGTTTCTCTGAAATCATCCCTTTTATTATATCTTTTGGCAAAATAGTCTATCACTAAACATGTATTTACTAAGCAAAGAGACTTTTTTAAAGTTCCAAATTCTCTCTCTCCTCCTATGAATCCCTGATCCAAGAAGAAGGCAAGAAAAAAACCTATTGCAGATATGTATAGTGAGACAAAAATTTAAATACCTCCAAAAAAAGAGGCTGTACTCTTCATGCATCAATTTTCTTTCTAGGGGTTCATAGTATGTTTATTGTGAGTCTTTTGGAATTATGGTGGATCATTTGTTGTTCAGGGTTACTAAGACTTTCAAAGTTGATTACCTTTACTTTTGCTGTTACTGTGTAGTTGTTTTCCTGGTTCTGTTAACTACATTTTATAACAATTTATATAGGTCTTCTGAAATCTTCTTCATCATTTCTTTCAATTCAATAGTATTCCAACACATTCATATACCACACTTTGTTCAACCGTTCCCCAATTGACGGACCTTCCCTCAATTACCAATTCTTTGCCAACAAAAAGAGGGCCACTATACATGTTTTTGTGAATATAGGTCTTTTTCTTTTTGGATCTCCTTGGAAAACTGTACCTTTTGGGAATAGTTCCAAATGGCTTTCCAGAATGGTCAGACTAGTTCAAAACTCTACTGACAGTACATTAGCATGCCTGTTTTCATATCCTCTCTAACATTTGTCACTTTCCTTTGCTATAATCCTAGCCAATCTGATGGATAGGAGAAAGGACATCAGAGTTGTTTTAATTTGCATTTATCTAATTAGTAGTCATTAAGAACATTTTTTTCACATTATTATTAATAGCTTTTATTTCTTCCTCTGAAAACTGTATTTGTAGCATTTCACATTTATTTACCAATTGGGGGATGACTTTTATGTTTATATATTTTATTATTTTAGAAATAAGTCCTTTACCAAGGAAACTTCCTACAGAGATTTTTCTCCCAAGTTTCTTGTTTTTCTTCTAATTTCAGTTGCAATGGTTTTGTTAGTAAAAATTTTTAAATATCACATAATCAAAATTATTGATTTTATCTCCCATGAACCTCTGTATTGCTTATCTTTAGCTCTCTATCTTTAATCATAAACTCTTTATCCATATATTAGATGGGTAGTTTCTTTCTTGATCCATTATTCTGCTTATGATATCAGCCTTTATGTCTAAATCATGACCTATTTTGAGCTTACCTTGGTATACAATGTAAGGTGCTGGTCTATGCCTAGTTTCTTCCCATCTACTTTCCATTTTTCTCAACAGTTTTTGTCAAATAGTGAGTTGGGATTTGGAGGTTTATCAAATACTGGGGTACTATGCTCATTTGATCCTGTAAATTAGGTACCTAAAATGATCCACCAATCCATTCTTTATTTTTTACCCAGTACCAAATTGTTCCACTGATTTCAGCTTTATATAGTTTGAGATCTGGTATTGCTATACCCCCTTCCCTTTATTTTTTTCACTGATTGCCTTGATATTCTTGGTTATTTGTTTTCCCAGATTAATTTTGTTATTTTTCATCCTAGTTCTATAAAGTAAATCTTAGGTAGCTTAATTAGTATGGCACTAAATGACTTATTAATTTAGGTAGGTTTGTCATTTCTTTTATATCAATTTAGTCTACCCATGAGCAATGAATATTTCTTTAATTATTTAGCTCTGTCATTATTTGTGTGAAAAGTATTTTTTCATATAGTTCCTCTTCATATATCGGCACGTAGATTTCCAAGAATTTTATACTATGATTATTTTAAATGAAATGTCTCTATTTCTCTTCCTCCTGGATTTTGTTAGTAATAAACAGGAATGCTGATAATTTATGTAGTTTGTTTTTTTTTTATGTCTGGAAACTTTGCTGAGGTTGTTTATTATTTTGATTAGTTTTTTAGTTGACTCTCTAGAGTTCTCTAGGTAAGTTACATTATTTGCAAAAAATGATTGTTTTGCCTTTTTGCCTATGCTTATTGTTTCAAGTTCTTTTTCTCATCTTATTTCTTTAGCTAGTATCTCTAGCACAATATTGAATAATTTTAATAATAATAGACATTCTTGCTTCACTCTTGATCTTACTGGAAAGGCTTCTAATTTATTCCCTTACAAGTTATGCTTGCTCTGCTTTCAGATATTATCATGTTAAAGAAAGTTCCATTTTTTTCCTGTGTTTCTAGTGTTTAATTAAAGAGATGGGTGTGGTATTTTGTCAAAAGCTTTTTTCTACATCTATTGAAGTAATCATGTAATTTTTATTGTTTTTGTTACTGATATGGCCAGTTATGCATGTAATTTTTCCTAATATTGAACCAGCCCCCCCAAAAAAAGATAAAACAATATTGAACCAGCCCTGCATTCCTGGCATAAATCCAGTCTGATCACAGTGGATGAGTTTTGTGATGAGTTTTAATCTCCATACTAGTATTTTATTTAAAATTTTTTGCATCAATATTCACTAGGGAAATTGTTCTATAGCTTTCTTTTTCTGTTTTGAATCTCAATGGTTTAGGTATCAAAACTATATTTAATTTATAAAAGGGATTTAGTATGACTCTTTCTTTACCTATTTTTTCCAGATAGTTTATGGGAATTAATTGTTCTTTAAATGTTCGGTAGAGTTAAGATGGCGGCAGAGTAAAAAGCAGCAGCTTAACCTCTCTAAACCCACATGTATAGGACTCCTCAAGAGGACATAAAAACAAATCCAGATGAACAAAAGGACCCCACAACAGGACACAGCATTGAAGGTACGTGGGATCGGGGCATTTCCATACTATAAAGGGGTGAAACAGCTCTCACTAAAACATGAGTGGAGCAACCACCGACAGTGCCAAAGGCAGCACAAAAGAGTAAGAGCAAGTTTGGGGTACCCATTAAGTCCTTGGGAGCTACCTGGGATAACCTGGGATAACTCAGGGCTGCAAAGTGCTGACTTTGAACACAGACCTTGAGTGCAGGCGCAGACGTTGGGTGGGGACCCAGTGAAGAGGGGTGCATGACTGTGGAAGCAATACCCTGAGACTGTTAAAGGAACTTCAGGCAGAGGAACAAGCAAGGGGACCACTAGACCTGAGACCTCAGGAACCTAAAGAGCACAGACAGACCCTGGGCATGAGGATAAAGCTGAGAGGGTGCTGGGCTAAAAATGATAAGCCAGAAACAAGAACCCGAGAAGAGAAAGATCAAGAAGAAATCTTTAACACTCGACAACTTTTACACAGAAAAAATCCAGACAGCAGAGCAAAACAGCCGAGGAGAACAAACAAGTAACCATATCCAAACCTTCCCAAAAAAATGAAAACTTGTCACAAACTCTTGAAGAGTTCAAATATGAGATTATGAGAAAGATGGAAGGGATCTGACAAGAAAATAACAGTTTAAAAGGCAGAATTTCACAATTGGAAAGTGAGGCTCAGAAATCAAATGAATTGATAAGCAAATTGAAGACCAGAATTGACCAGCTGGAAGCTTTGAAGAACCAAACAGAACAGATTGAAAAGGAAAACCAAAAGATTATAGCCAATAGTTTGTCTATTTTATTACTTTTTAATGGCTCTTAGTTTTATTTAATAGTCCAATTTTTTAAACTTTAAAATGTAAGTCTCCTTTAATTTTTAATATTTTTATTTTGATGTTTAGTTGGAATATTTTAATTTGTTATTTTTTTAGGGTTTTTTTGTGTGCCAAATATATTGAATCTATTCTTTTCTTCTTTTTATTGATATATGTTTAGAGATGGTAATTTTCCCCTAAGTTTGGCATCATCTGACAAATTTTGGAATATTGTCTCATTGCTGAAATCATTAATGAAATTATTGATTATTTCTCTGATTTGTTCTTTGATTCAGCAAGTTTTTAGGATTAAGTTATTTAATTTCTAATTAATATCCAATGTATTCCCAAAAGTCCTTTATTGAATGTAATTCTTTTTACATCATGGTCAGAAAAAGATGCATTACAGTTTCTGCTTTTTTGCATTTATGTGAGATTTTTATGTAATAATGTATGATCAGTTTTCATAAAGTTACCATGTACGGCTGAGAAATAGTATGCTTATAAGCTTTTTGATTCTCTTTCAATATTCTACAGAAATTTATCATATCTAACTTTTCAAAAATACTATCCATCTCCTTAACTTCTTTCTCATTTGTTTTAGTTAGATTTATCTAGATCTAAGAAACTCAAATTGGGGTTCTTCACTATTATAGTTTTATTGTCTATTTCATCCTTTAAAATTTTTCCTTTAAGAACTTGAATGCTATATTATTTGATACATATAAATATATTCAGTATTAATATTAATTCATTGTTTATGATACCTTTTTTTTCCCTTTTAACTAGGCAATAGGGATTAAGTGACTTACCCAGGATCACACAGCTGGGAAGTGTCTGAGGTCAGATTCAAATTTAGGACCAAGGCCTGGTTCTCAATCTACTGTGTGCTACCCAGCTTCCCACTTATGATAATTTCTTAGCAAATTGTAGTTTCTGTGTTTATCCCTTTTAATTTTGCTTTTGCTTTGTGTGAGATCATGATTACTATACCTGCCCTTTTTTTACTTCAGTCAAATCATAATAGATTCGGATTCAGCCTCTTTTTAAGATACTTTACATAGTATCTTACTGTTTCAAGTTTGTTTTCTATAAACAACATATAGTGGGATTGTAGTTTCTATCCCATTCTGATGTCTTCTTCCATTTTATGGGTAAGTTCAACCTATTCACATTCACAATTATGATTGCCAACTGTATTTCTTTCCTTCCTATTCTCTTATAATTGTCCTCTGATTTTAATTAACCCTGTTCCTTCCTCAAGAGTCTGTTTTCCTTCTGACTGACTAACTCCATTGATTTATTCTCCCTTTAATCCCATCCCACCTTCCTCTTAACACCTTTCTTTTCTACTTCCCTGTTGGATAAGATAAATTTATATGTCTAGAAGTGTGTGTATGTTTATCCTTCCCTCATTGAACCAGTTCAACTGAGAGTGAGATTCAAGCATTTCTGCTCTCCCCACCCCACCCTATCCCTACCATTGTATAAATTCTTCCTTCCATGTCTCATTTAAATGAGATGATTTTCCCTATTCTTCTACTCCTTCCACAACTTTCCCAGTGCATTCCTATTTCCCACCCTTTCCTTTGACTTTTGAGGTAACCCCAATATAATAAAAAAGTTCCTTTAACCACCTTGATAATAATAAAGTTCTGAGGAATTGTATGGATACTTTACCTATAGGAGAATGTAAATCATTTAACCTTGTTTAGTCCCTTATAAGTTCTCTCTCATGTTTATCTTTTTAAACTTTTCTTGAGTTTTATGCCTGAATATCAATTCTTGAAAGTCTTCTATTTTATTAAATATCCAGTTTCACTAGATAGGTTATTCCTGACTGTTATCCTAGATCCTTTTCCTTCTGAAATATAATATTTAATTTCTTTAAAGTAGTGGCTACCAAATCTTATGTGAGCCTGATTGTGGCTCCTCACTATTTGAATTCTTTCATTCTGGCTACTTAAAATATTTTTCTTTGATGTAGGAGTTTGGGATTTTGGCTGCAAAAGGTGTGGGAGTTTTTTAATTTTGAAGTTTCTTTTAAGAGTTGGCAAATGAATTCTTTAGATTTTTACTTTGCCCTCTGGTTCTAAGATATCTTGAAATATGATGTCTAGGCTCTTTTTTGTTTGTTCATTTATGGTTTTCAGGACTCTTAAATTATTTTTTCTCAATTTTTTCCCCCAGGTCAATTGTTCTTTCTATGAGATGTTTCACATTTTCTTCTATGTTTTTTCAGTCTTTTGATTTTGCCTTATTATTTCTTTTCTTTTTTTTTTTAAACCCTTAACTCCCATCTTAGAATCACTACTGTGTATTGGTTCTAAGGCAGAAGAATGATAAGGGCTAGACAAAAGTGACTTGCCCAGGGTCACATAACTACGAAGTGTCTATGACCAGATTCAAACCTAGGACCTCTGGTCTCTAGGCCTGGCTCTGAATCTACTGAGCTACTTAGCTCCCCCTGTTTTATTATTTCTTGATATCTGATAGAGTTATTTGCTTCTATTTGGCCAATTCTAATTTTTATGGAAGTATTTTCTTCAATGATGTTTCATACTTCTTTTATAAAGCTGTTAATTCTCTTTTTCATACCTTTCTTGCTTAGCTCTCATTTCTTTTCTCATTTTTTCCCCTCTCTTCCTCTTATATGGTTTTTTAAATCTCTTTTTTTGTTGTTCTTTTTAAAAACTTGTCTAAGAGTTCTTGTTGGTCTTATGTCCAGTCTGCATTTGTCTTTAAGGCTTTGATTGTAGGTGTTTTTAAGTCATTGTTTTTCTTCTGTGTTTGCATATTGAGCTTCCCTGTCACCAAGGTAGCTCTTTATGGCCAGATTTTTTGTTTGTTTGCTTGCTCATTCTTAGAACCTACTTCTTAATTTTAGATTTTATGTTAGTGTTGGGTTCTGCTCACTTATAGGGAGAATGTCTAACCTAGCCTCTGTTGTTTTCTGTCCTTCTGCTATTTCACAGCTCAGTCACAAGGTCTGCAAGGTTTTTTTTTTTCACTTCCAAAGTAATGTCATCTGGAGAGTGTGTAAATGGAATTAACTCTAGCAGATTCATAGTCAAAACTCTAATCATCCTAGGCATAGAAATGATGTAATCCTCACCTCCCTTAATGGGGAGGGGAGATGAGTTACCCACACGTGAAAAAAAGTAACAAATCAAGAACAAATCAATGTAGAGACTGCCATTTGTCCACTTGAATTAGAGGTGGACCCACGGGAAGTGACGAAAGACACTATCTCTTTAAGTATGGTGGTTACTTCCTGTGGAGGCAGTTCCCGCCTTGAACTTGGTGCTGAAGGTTCTCAGCTGAGACCTCAGGCAGCTTCTCCTCTGAATTGTCAAGTGGGTAAGTTAGGCTGACTTCCTTGGCCTACCTAGGCCGCTTCCAAACCCTGCCTTAAGTAGGCACTAGCCTATCTGGTTGCTAGGCCTTGCGGCTTGCAGCCTAATTTATTTAGCCTTTTAACCTTCTCTTTCGTCCAGGCCTCTGCAGGCCTGGACTAGCCTCTCCCTTTCTCTTTATTCCCATACCTTTACCTTCCTAATCGTAAATAAACTGCCTTAACCCGATGCTGACTTGGGTCTGATTTAATTACGGAATCAATCTGAATTGTTGATTCCTGGAGGCCACACTTTAAATATATATCTATAAATACCTAAAATCTCCCTCTTACAAGAAAAGTTTGTTCACTGCCCTCCTGGTATGAGCTGTGCAAGTTCCTAACCCAGGTTTGAGTCTTTTGAATTGTGTGTGACTCAGTTTCACTAGACTACTGAATTCACTTACTGTTAGCCCACTGAAAGGTCATGCAAGCTCAGAATAATTAGACTTCTTGGACTCTTTCTGGCCAGAAGGCAGACACTATAGTCCTTTGTGCTGGACTAAAGACTAGAACTGAATTTCTTGGACTTAGAGCTACACAGCAAAGTTTTGGAATTTTCCCCCTGATCCATACACAGCTATGGCATCTTTCACTCATTACCACAATTGCTTCACTCTACTGGATGATGAATGACATAGCTGCTAGTTGAGCCCTATTCCTATTCCTAGCACTGGTTCAGGGATTTCCTGGGATATTCCCCCTATGTAGTGTGTCCCTTCTAGTGAGAAGAGGAGTCATAGCTCTTCAGACCACACCAGTGTCTTGTGCCTTTCATCTCCTACTGGGCCCAGAATATCCCTTGAAGAAAAACTGCAAAGGGCTGGAGCAGGCATCTTCTATCTACCCAAAGCAAGAACTTCCATCTGGTGTAGCATAAGGCAACCTTCACCTTCTGATGCCAGCCCAGACTTCCAAATGGATTGTGGTAACCTGCATTATAAAGAAGAGTAACCTACCCTTTGACTTTATGCCTTTCATCTCCTGATGTACCTGCCCTGTGATGGAAGACTGAAGAGGAAATTTGGTGGGGAATAAGACTTCTTTCTTTTGCTGCACCCTTTTCTTGCCCAATCTCTAGCCTTTGGAAGTAAGAATTTTGAAATGGGGCCTCCCTTCTCATCAGCTATCCCAGGGCTTCCCTTCTCATTTAGCATTTATCTCTAGCCTGACCTACAACTTCCATTGGGAAGAGGGGTGACACCCTGCTTCACTCTATAATAAATATTCTCACAACTAGTCATACTCTTCATATCCCATTGACTCTGAACTCCTTTAGATCATCATCCAAACCCCATGATTGATGTCTGATGGAGCCATTATATCCCATTCCCTGCTACCATTTGTTCTCTCTTTTCTGTCCCCCTTAACTCTTCCACTCTGAAGTTTCAAACAAACACTGAACAGCCTTTCCACTGTGCCCCGTGAAATGCCTGTCCCTTAGGCAACAGACTTCATTTCCCAATTCCTCCATCTATTATATATTACTGAAACCTGGCTCCCCTATGATAACAGACTCCCTGACCACCCTTTCCAAGACTAGCTACACAGCAAAGTTTTGGAATTTTCCCCTGATCCATACACAGCCATGGCATCTCTCACTCATGACCACAAATGCTTCACTCCTGGATGATGAATGACATAGCTGCTAGATGAGCCCTATTCCTATTCATTCTCCTTGGCTCATTAGTAGAGAAAGGAAAGTTGAAATACTTCTTGTTCCCCATCACTGCCACTTACATGATCTTTCCCTATATCTATCACTCAGTAATCTCTCTTCCTTTGAAGAGGGGACTGATGAGATCAAGTGAAGAAATATAGAGGGCAAAGGAAATGGCACCCAGGACAGACCCCCTAAGGGACACCTTTTATTAAATGGCTTAATCTGGATGAGGATCCATTAAAGGAAACTAAGGAGAAGTGGTCAGACAGGTAGAATGAGAAGCAGAAGAGAGTAGTGTGCCAAAAATCTAGAGAAAAGAGAATATCAAAGAGGGAATAATCAACACTATCAAAGGCTGTAGAAAAGAAAGATCAAGGAAAATGAAGGTAAAGGCCATTAGATTTGGAAATTAAGATATTTGTTACTTTGGAAAGAAAAATTTAGGTAAAATGATGAGATCAAAAGCTGAATTATAAGGGGTTAAGAAAAGAATGAGAGGAGAGAAAGAGAGATATGTATTATAGATGGTCTTTTCAAGGAGTTTAGCCACAAAGGACAGATGAAAAATAGGATGATAGTTAGCAGGGTTGGAATAATTGAGTATTTTTTTTTGTAAATGGGGGTGACATAGGCATATTTATGTGTAGTAGGGAATGAGCCAGTAGATAAGATTGAAATAATAGTGTAGAGATGACTTGGAAGCAATCTGTTGGAGGAGACAGAATAATTCACCATCATTTGTTTATCCATTTCTGAATTGATAAGCAATCCTTTAGTTTCCAATTCTTTACCATCACACACACACACACAAAGCTGCTTTAAATATTTTTGTTGATAAAGGTACTACTGAAAATTGGTTTTAATTCTATTTTGCTAATTCAGTCAAGCTAGATTTAATATTCCTTTTCACTGTTCTTTCCCGAAGTAAACTTCATCCACTACCCACATCCCAGAAAACTTGCCTAAAGGTCAAACTTTTGCCTAGTTAATTACCTCCACCTTTGTCACCCCACCCATCACCCACTTTCCAGAGAAACTTGACTTAAAAGGTCAAATCTCATCAATTTGAACCATTGTAGCTACTCCCATACCTAGGAACCTTTGTCTTTTCACTCTTGGTTATGTTAAAGGAGTTTTCAGAAGGGGAAGTCCATCAATTATGCTTTGTCACCTTACTAATTGTTATAAAAAACTAGGTCAATATGGAAATGTTGCATGAAAACAGTAGAATAATCTATATCAGATTCTTTATCCTCTGGAGTGAGAGGAGGGAAAGAGAAAGGAAGGGAGATAGTTTGTATTCCTAAAGGTCAGAAAAAAATTATTTCTACATGTAATTGAAAAAATTAAAAGGAATAGAAAGGGTTTTGTTTCTGTTTTTGTTTTTAATTAAAAGACCATATCAGCCCTCACTCAGGGTTTTTGTTTAGCCAGAGGCCATAGACTCCCAGTTTATTGGTTAATGCTAGCTAACTAATAAATTGACCCTGAGAACTTTGTCTCTTAGCTTATGCTGAATTGCACAGTTTAGGGACTTTGGGCGCTTCCATCCAAATTGCTTTCTAGAAAGAATAGATCATTTCATAACCATACCAGTGGTTTATTAATGTGTCTGTTTTCTCAAGACGCTTTGACATTTGTCGTTTTCCTTTTATATTAACTTTGACAATCTGATTGGTGTAAAATGGAGCCTCATAGTTATTTTAATTACATTTCACTAATTTTAAGTGATCTGGAACATTTTTTCATATGATTATGGATCTCTTGGATTTCTTTATTAGAAAGCTACTTCTTCATATTCTTTGACTATCAATTGAGTATAACTATGTTTGAATGTGCATATGTATATTCTGTAGCAAGTGATACTGATTTGTTTATACTACCCAGAGTAAGGAAAAACAGTATTTTTCAGTTGCAAAATTCCAAGTAAAGCCATAACCTTACCCAGAGGGGAAATGCCTGCCATTCCATTATGCCAGGTCTTTCAGGAGGTCTCCAAACTCTCATGGAAAGAGAATGCAATTTTATCGGCTATCAATTTCCTGCCTTTAAGGTAAGGGGGGGTGTGGGGGGGTGGACAAACAAACAAACAAAACCCACACCTTTCTATCCAGCTAGGTCTCCTGCCCTTTCTCTTTTTTCCTGCCCTTTCTCTTAAAATTTTCTCAAGAAACAATATTGTATCAAACACCAGACTTCTCCCTTCCAGAAAAGAGAAAGAACATTCCATCAGGTCTTCGGCCTGGTCTCCCACTTTAGAGAAAGATAAGGAACACTATTCCTTCATTTTCCAGAATTTACCTAAATTTACCTAATCTGCCTATGACCCCAGAGGAACTCTACCCTAAGGCCAAAACCCTATGGACAATGAAAACATGCATGAATTTATTCCTCAATAATCAACAAACTCTCTACTAGTTATTTCTCACCATCCCAGAGATTCTGAATCTCAGGCTGTTACCATTCAAACTTTATTCTCCATGCCCACCCACTCCCCCTTGCCAACCCTTTATTCCCATTTCCTTCAACCCAAATCCCACAACATCTTATTCTAAAGCTGCTCTCATCCCTTCCACTATGCTTTCTGGAATGCCTGCTTCATAGGCAACAAGCATACTTTTGTTTTAAATCTTTTCCTTTCTCGTTCTGAATTCATTTTTTAACTTTCACTGAAACCTAGTTCTTACCTGAGGACACAGCTTTCTTTATCTTCCCTTTCTAGCACTGGCTGCATTTTCACTCATTTCCCTGATTGACTAGTCAAAGTGGGGGAGTTGTTCCCTCATTCCTTGTTCCTCACTAACTTTCAGGTTCTCTTTCTATCATCATCACTTAGTAACTTTTCTTTTAAGTTTCACTGGATCCATATTTATCATGCATTGAAAATCCTGGTTAGTTGTTGTCTACCAACCTCCAACATACTCCCTCTTTTTTCTGAATGAGTTAAGTGCCTAACTTACAATCTTTCTGTCCTTATAGTAGAGGATTTCAACATACATATTGTTATTCCCTCAAGCCTCCCAGTTCCTCAACTTACTCATTTTACTTCTACTCTACACCTCAACCATCAACCACAAATGCCCCTCTTCCCTGTTTTTAAACTCTGAAATCCCCTTATCTGTTGATGATCTATTGTCATACCACTTTTTCCTCTAGCATGAAATCCTAAACCCTAATCTTTGTCCACATCCCAGTGACCTCCAGGGCATCACCCTACACTAGCCACCCTTCTTCATTTTGATCTTTTGGTGAACCAGTTTAACTTTATGCTGCCTTCTCTTGAGTCCCTTGTCATATTATTAATCATGGCCTCAGTCTTGGAACATTCCCTCTGCTTGCTGCCTTCATCCTTACACACATGTTGTTAAATGAAACTGGAGAAAATCATGGAATTATACTGATTTGTTATATAGTTAACTTGGCCTTTATTGCTATAAGACTATGCTTTTATACTTCCTTTATACTTTATACTTCCCTAATTAATTCATCCCAAAGGCTATATCCCAAACTTTTTCATTCTTCCTCAAACCTTTCATGGCTCTTCCCATCCCCACTTTTGCTGAGAGCTCCCTTTTACCTCCTGCTCATCCTACTTTAGATACCTTCTGCTTCACCCCTGTCTCACATAGGGATAACCTTTCTCCTTACCAAGACAAACCCCTCCACATGTATATGTTCCCATCCCATCCCATCTCTTCTAGCAAATTGCTCTTTATTATCCCCACTGTATCTTTTATATTTAATCTCTCTGTCTACTGGTTCATTCTCTACTGCCCATGTCTCTCCTACCCTAAAATTTAAAAAACAAAAGAAAACAAAAACTTCCTTTGATTCATTCATTTTCAACTTTATAGCTAAACTTGACAAGTCTGTCTAGAATAGGTACCTCTACTTCTTTTCCTCTCACTCTTTTCTTAGCTCTCTAAAGACTAGCTTCTGACCTCATCATTCAACTATAGTACTCTCCAAAGTTATTAATCACCTTTTAATTGCCAAATCTCATGGCCTTTTCTCAACCCTCATAACTCTTGACCTGGCCTTTGACACTGTCAATTACCTGCTTCTTCTTTCTACTCTTGAGGGTTTCATGACAGTACTGTCTCTTGGTTCTCCTCCTACATTTTCTGACTACCAATCCTTCTCAATCTCCTTCACTTCATCAAGATTATGCTCACTAATCATGGGTGTTCCACAGTCTCTGTTCTGCTTTCTTCTCCCTTTATACTATCTTACTTGGTGATATCATCAGCTTTCATGGATTCATTTTTCATCTCCATATTGATTATTCTCATATTTACTTATCTCTCCCTAACTTCTCTGTTGACCTCTAGTCTCACATCTCCAACTGCCTGTTAGACAAATCAAACTTGGATATCCTATATACATCTTAAACTCAACATGTCTAAAATTATCTTTCCCCCATACTCTCCCCTCTTCCTCACTTCCCTATTATTGTTGAGGGTATCATAATCCTTGTAGTCTCCCAGCTTTGCATCCTAAATGTCATCCTCAATTTCTTACTCTCTGTAACCCCTATATCTAATTTGTTGTCAAGGCCTGTCAGTTTACCTTAGTAATACCTTTTGGACATACTCCCTTCTTTCCTTTGACACTACTACCAACTTGGTGCAGGCCCCTACCATTTTATTCCTAGACTATTGAGAAAATCTCTCCCCAGGCTACTCCACCCTCCACTTGGCTGTCAAAGCAATCCCAAAGCCTAGGTTTGATTGCTATTCCCAAGTAAATAAAATCCAGCTGCTTCCCATTACCTCTAGGGTCAAATACAAAATCCTCTGTTTATCATTCAAAGCCTTTCATAAATCACCCACCCCCTCCTTTCCAGTGTTCTTATACCTCACACCCTTCCAGGTACTGTGATCCCATGACACTTGCTTCCTTACTGTTCCCCAAACAAGAAACTCCATCTCCTGACAGGACATTTTCATTGTTCCCCCATGCCTGGAATGTTATTCCTCCTCACCTTCACCTCTGGACTTCCCAAGCTTTCTTCAAGTCCCAACTAAAATCCTAACTTCTATAGGAAGGTTTTCCTGATCTTTGTTGTTCAGTGGTTTCAGTCTGTCCAACTTTTCATGGCCCCATTTGGGGTTTTCTTGGCAAAGTTACTGAAGTGGTTTGCCATTTCCTTCTCCAGCTCATTTTACAGATGAAGAAACTGAGGTAAACAGGATGAAGTGACTTTCCCAGGGTCACACAGCTAGTAAGTATCTGAGACCATATTTGTAGCTCAAACCTTCCTGATTCCAGGCCAGGCACTCTATCCACTGTGTCCCCCACTTCCCTGATCAATCCCTTTTAATTTTTGTGCCTTCCTTTGTTTCCAATTATTTCCAAATTACCCTGAATATAAAGTTGTTCATATGTTGTCTCACCATTAGACTGTATGCTTCTTGAGAGCAGGGACTTTTTTTTTTTAATTATTCCTAGAACTTTACAGTTCCTAGCACAAAATAGGCACTTAATAAATGTTTATTGTTTTATTGACTGAAGTGTCACTATCTGGCAAGGTTTAGAGTTTAAAATGAAAGGAAGAGACACTTACTCTTCTGACTCCCTCCCACCTTTGGAATGTGAACAGCACTAATTCTTTCCAGACCACATCTCTCTCCTCCAACTGGGTGGCCAAAGAGTTATTGACTTGCCCTTGATCATACTTCTACTCCTCTCCCTCCTTTTTTTTTAAAGTGGAGGTTGGAGCTTTCTGGAGATTCAAGTGGCTCTTTATGCCACTTTAATATGGTTCTTCCATGACTCCATTAGTCTAGGTCTTACACGATCCTTGTGATAGGATGAATAGTTTACATGTCAGGCCTATTCCTCTCCTTTTTCTTCCTTAAAATAAGTTAGTTTTCCCTAAAACTAGATATCCTGCCCTACTGACCAAACATATTTATATTTTTTTAAATCAATTTCATTTTCAATTCTAAATTCTCTAATTCCCACTCCTTCACTCATTCAATAAGCAAAATAAACCATCCACTACAAATATGTATATTCAAGCAAATAAATTCCCATATAATCTATGTCCTCTCCTAAAATCCAAAAATATGCTTCAGTCTGCATACTGAATCTATTGCCTCCTTATTTAGATGTGGATAGCATGTTTCATCATGAATCCTCTGGTATAGGCACTTTTCTATATAAGGAGATAAGGAAGCTGGAGTCTATCAGAGCTGGTGGTAAATTACAGTATCCTTGTTGATGACTTTTCTATAATATAGTTAAGTAACTCTCTTTTGTTAACTGGACCTGTAACTGTCTCATTTGATCTCTGAACTAAGATGGTGTCATTATTAGGCCTGCCCCTGACATTTGATATAGTTGTAAGTGGAATGAAAAGAGCCAAAATGAGGAGAAGAGCATTGCTAATACAGAGGTGAGCAGATGATCAGACACTTCCCAGTGGTGTACAGTTGCTAGAGCCCTACTAGTTGTGTTGGAGAATCTCAATAAAATAAAAAGTAGGCTCCCACTGATGAAGAATAATTGGCTCAGGCAGAAGTTAGACTGCCAGTGTAAGAAGCCAGAAAGTAATTTGGCTTAGCATATTCAGCAATTAGAGACAGACCTCTGAGTTTTAAAGAACTGTTCACTAAAGCCTGAGGGGCAACTAAGAGAGCTTGAGACCCTACAAGTGAAGGAAGTTTCCAGATGGGGTCGGAGTCCAACAGACCATAACCAGGAACTCTCTAGCCTGGTGATGGAAATAAAGTCTTCCACCAAGAAGTTGCTCAGAGGTTACTCCTACTAAAATCAGTCATAATATAAGATGACAGTGACAGTGAAGAAGATACTTGGCCACCAGTGGTAGGACAACCTCAGGTTTGCTTCTCCTATTGCTATGCCACAGGAGTGTGATTTTCTTCAGAAGAGAAACAGAAGTGGACCATCCTTTTTTTTTTTTTTTTTTTCCTACTGTCTTGGAATCAATACTGATGTGGGCTAAAATGTTCCATAAATCCTGCCAAGTAGCTATAAGCAATCAAAAGAATATGGAAATAATAACTAGTTGATTAGTATGTGGCCACCTTTCAGAGAAGACATATGGGTTGCTTAGATTCACAATTATGAGAAAACTCACATCAGTCTCCTTGGTTGGGGGTCTCTGGATAGCAAGTACAGGTGGTTCAGTTCCCCAGTCACATAGGATTAGGTTCAAACAATGCTCAATTTCCAGAATCATTGCTTTCCTTAGTCTGCTCAGAAAAGAGAAAAATTTAACCAAAAGTTACCCCAGGGTATTTAACTTATCATCAGCATCCCATTTATCTTGTGGTTTGCTCCCCCTGCCCAATGGGCAAACAGAGTGAATCATGGGTAAAGCCACACAGACCAAAGCTGTAAATGGGTAATCATGGGTAAATTGATATCAGTTCCTTGGAAACAGCAGGGCAACAACTGCCCAAAAAAATGATCCCTTCCTTCGTAATGAATCAAGATAAAAAGCATTCCTTGAAAACCCCTACCTACCTTTGCTTATCCAACCTACCTTGCCTTACTCGCTATACTAGCTAGCTCACTATCTATAGCCACACCATTACTATATTCTTTTATAATACAGCTTGTTCTTTGTAAGTCAGTCTAAGCTGTCAGTCAATTCTTTGGACAAGACCCAGTTGGCCTTGCCACATCAATACTGTGTTTTGGTTCCAAGGCAGAAGAGTGGTAAGTGCTAGGCAGGGGGTTAAGTGACTTGCCTAGGAAATGTCTGAGGTAAGACCTTTCAGCTCTAATCCTGGCTCTCAATCCACACCCAGCTTTTACCACAAAAGATTTTCTGGAGTAGTGACTGGAAGAACAATGGCTCCTAAGAGCAAAAAACTTTGATGATGATTTCTGGATTCATGTTCATCAGGTTTGCCAGATGCCAGTCTGGTTAGGTTAGGCCAGACTGGCCCCAACCTAAATCAAGGTTACTCTGCTGATAGATGTTGCTATTTCTTCTTGATGGTTAAATCAGATTCAGGTTGATTCAGGAGTCAGTGGAGAGACTCTCTCTGCTTTGAGTTGCATAGGTTTGGGGGAGTTCTCTGAGAACTTACTTCTATAGTAAGATAAATAAATTAGAGGTTCCAGAAGGCAAATGCCCTTTGTTCCTTTTTAGGTGATTGAGAAGAGTTTGCTGGATTGAATTTATGCAACCCTTCTACAGATTTTGTAAATATTCATCACTTTCTTTTGATTTGTCTATTTTATTAGCATAGAGTTAAGCAAAATAATTTCTGACAATTTCCTTTATTCTATATTTATTGAGAATTCTCTTTTTTCATTTTTTATACTGGATATTTGGATTTCTTCTTTTAAAAAATCAAATTAGGAGCAGCTAGGTGGGTCAGTAAATTAAGAGCCAGGCCTAGAGATGGGAGGTCCTGGGTTTAAATTTGACCATAGACACTTCCTACCTCTATGATCCTGGGCAAGTCACACTTACCACTCTTCTGCTCTAAAATCAATACACAGTGTTGATTCTAAGAGGGGAGGGAGGGAAGGATTTTTAAAACAAAAAAAAAATCAAATTAATTGATTTTATTTTCTTTTTCTGCATTCTTTGGAAGGATTGAACTGCTACATCTAAGCAATCAGCTCCATGTGTTGGCTGATGTCAAATCTTTGTAATTCTCAGCTGGTCTCTCAATGTAAGAAGGTAACCATGAACAGGAAAAGAGCTAAGAAAATCAGATCCACAGTAATGATTATGACACTTTATTCATAGTCATGGATACTTACCATGTACTGGGAAGAAATGCTTTAAATTATCACCTATTTAATGTTGCCTAACCTCTTTCCCCTGCCATACCTCACACCTATTTCCCCAGTCCTATTCTTGATGAACAGGAAGAAATATGACATCTTGTAATGATAAATTGCATAGCCATGTGGAAATCAATGATGGACAATTACCTAATTAGAATATAGAATGAACCAAGCCTGCCAGGACCTGGCAGGTGCCAGGGCAGTTGAGGCTCAGGGATAAAAGGAAGGATTTGAATTGAGAAGAGATTTCAATTTTGAGATTGGGATTGGAGAGGGTGAGCTTGGTAAGGGTAGGCCATAGGTGAGCTTGTTCTACCAGCAACCTGTACCAATCAATTTCGTCAGTCCCTGATCCTGAATCAACCTGATCCTGAATCAACCTGAACCTGATTTAACCATCAAGAAGAAACAGCAACATCTATCAGCAGAGTAACCTTGATTTAGGTTGGGGCCAGTCTGGCCTAACCTAACCAGACTGGCATCTGGCAAACCTGATGAACATGAATCCAGGAATCATCATCAACATCATTAGCCTTAAATACTTAAGGACTTCCTGTTTCCCTTCTTCCCAGCCATTACCCTGCTTCTCTTCCCTAAGCCTGTTAGCAGTAAATCTTCAAACTTACCATAGACTTGGCTTCATCTATAATCCTAGGGCTTAGTGATTACATCCTTGGGATATTAGAAGGGAAGTGGTGAAGTGTACCATTCACAGTAAAGTCTAATTCACAGTCAATTAAGTGTTATCTGATTAAGGCCAGAGTGTCAGTTAGACAAGTATCTGTATAATTCTAACAGCAGATTCTTTATCTGACTGGTTACTTTGGGACACTGTTATATCTGGAGTTTGGGTCCAGCAGATTCACCATAATTTAATATCAGTTACTGCTGTGGGAGTCCTTTAAGATTCACTACTACAACTTAAGTGTTTCACTTAGAATTCACCCACTTTACCCAGCTTCAGATCCTCATACCATCAGGATTATCATAACATTCTTCATCCCACAAGATGCCCCTAAAGATGCCCTTAAAGACCTCCCTTCTAGTAGACACTTTTACCTCCCCTTTGTTACCAGAAAGCAAACTACCTCCCATCAATGCCACCCCTTAGTCCTACAAGATTTCCCCAGGGAGGAACTGCACCATCATCACTGGGCATTATATGGGGCACAATGTAGAAGGGCCAATCAGTTTTAGAAGATAGAAAGCAATGGTTACAGTGGTTCAGAGCTTGGTGGAGGCCCCTTACTGAAAGTTTCAGAAAGAAAGAGCTACAATTCACACTTCATAGTTCATGAGTGAGAGTAGAAACTTTTTAAACTGATGTAGTACACATGTCTTTCCTTAGCAAATTGAGGTACAAATAGCACATATGTCCATATCCTGAATTCCAGAAATTTTACAAGTATCTTGGAGAAATTTTAGCATTGTTCTTTTGCCTCTTTAAAGGCTTATATCAAAGAATCACAGCAAGGTCTATGTAGCCAATTTAGGTTGGCTTCCCAAATTTCCAAATTTAAACAACAACAACAACACCTCAAATAGTTCCTAGAGCACAATTGTTAGACAATTCTAATATTCCATGGCTCTGCCTTGGTTTGCATTCCTTCACTGTTGGGCTACTTCATTCCACCCCTCAAATAGTTGGCTATGTCTTGTTGGCTATAGAAAATTATTTAACTATGTGGACATTAACAAAAAAAGTTCAAAATCAAACAGCTCTTTTCATATTATCTCACAAACATGATACCTAATAGCTGAGAGGAGCCATCTTTCAGCAGGACTCCTGTGAAGTAATAATGACCATTAGCAATATAAAGTAGGCCTCTTCTATATTGGTTCTGGAGCTTTTTTCTGAGTGAAGGGGAAATTTCATTTGATGGCCAAATGTCAAGGTTCCTTGGAGAATAAACTGAGTTAGGGGAGATTCTCTAGAGTAAATTTGGAAGAGGCTTAAATTACCAAATACTTTGCACAGAGACAATGCAGCCAGTAAGCCTAAAACTTCCTAGACTCTTCTTGCTGAAAGCCACAAGCAGGTTTTATTGAAATTACCCAGGGTTGGGATACCTCCTGGTAAGTAACTATCTCTAAAGCTATTGACAGTAGAATCACCAGAATAAAGGCCACTCTAGACCTTCTATCCCTCACTTCAACAAGATCATTTTGTTCCAAGTCCTGAACTACTGTGTCAATTTTTCTAGACTGAGAATGGCTTAGACCAATTACCTGCCTATTCATATTCAATTCTGGAATGAAATGAGACACTTGTGGGTCATTCAACAGTTAAAAAAGATTTATTTAATCATAACAGAAGAAGAATATTCAACAAAGATATATACTGAGCTCACCCTTAAAATGATTAAATTGAGCTAATCTCCTTTTCCTGCATTGTACATGGTGCTCTACCAGTCTGGAGCCCTCCCTATCTGTTTTGTGTTGATATGATGAGGAAATGAAGTAAACAACCTGAGCCTTTGGTTCCCTGACCCAGTCAAATCTTGAGGATAGGATAAACTAGCCTAACTGACATAAGGATTCCCTCCACAGGCTGCATCCCCAAAATTTGGATAGGTTGTTTCATTGTTATAATTTTCTTTGATGAAATTATCTTTCATTTGTATGATTTGTTCTTTTGCCCACCAATTCTTTAGGATTAAATTATTTAGTTTCCAATTAATTTTTAGCACTTTCTCTAATGGCCCTTTGCTCAATTAAACTTACCCTGCATTGTGGTCAGTAAAAGCTTGAAGGAATTAGACATAATGAATCATGAGAATTATGAATATATGATCAAAAATCTGACTCCAGTGAATAAGGGTTCAGGGTCAGTGATAGCAAGATATGGCTGCAAAGGCAATTTTCTTCTTTTTTCTTTTTAATCTTTTATTTGTATTTAGAATATTTTTCCATAGTTACATGATTCATAATCCTCCCTCTCCCACCTTCTTCTCCCCCCTCCCAAAGCTGACAAGCAGTTCTACTGGGTTATACATGTATCATTGTTCAAAATATATTTCTATGTTATTCATATTTGTAGTAAAGTGACTCTTTAACATCAAAACCCTAATCACATCCCTATTGCACTATGTGATTGAGCATATATTTTTCTAATGCATTTCTGATTCCACAGTTCTTTCTCTGGATGTGGATAGCATTCTTTCTCATAAGTTCCCCTGGATTGTCTAGGGTCATTGCATTGTTGCTAGTAGAAAAGTATATTACATTCGATTGTACCACAGTGTATCAGTCTTTGTGAATAATGTTCTGGTTCTGCTCCTTTCGCTCTGCATAAATTCCTGGAGGTCATTCCAGTTCACATGGAATTCCTCCATTTCTTTATTCCTTTCAGCATAATAGCTTTCCATCACCAACATATACCACAATTTATTGAGCCATTCCCTAATCAATGGACATCCGCTTGTTTTCCAATTTTTTGCCACCACAAAGAGCACAGCTATAAATATTTTTGAACTAATCTTTTTCCTTATTATCTCTTTGTGGTACAAACCCAGCAGTGTTTAGGGCTAAGTGATTTGCCCAGAGTCACACAACATAAAGACTGAGTCAAAAGGTAGGCATTCATTTAAAGTCCTTTGTGAATAGTTCCAAATGCAAAGGCAATTTTCTTGTTGTGGCTATATATTTAATAATTCACAAGATTAATTTATACTGAATCTTTCTATCAGAAAATTTGCCTGGGGATGAGATTATATGACAAAGGAATTTAACTTCTCTTTGTTGTACCCAAATTTTAATACCTAGCCCAGGTTCATGGCAGAAGGAAGAATCACACTGACAATGCAATATGCAAGAAGAGGCTCATTCTTTACTAGCAATAATAGCTAGGGTCACTAGGCAGAGAGGCATGCCTGAACGACCCCTTGGAATTCTCAGCCAAGAGTTTATATAGAAATATTTGGGGAAGGGGATTGGTACATACATAATTATCAAGGTAGTGTCAGGGACAGGTGGTCAGGAAGCATCTGGGGAGGGGGGGTTTCAGGGTCAGGGGTCTGGAAGCATTTGGCAAACATACATTAAGTAGGCAAATATTGTTAAGCAGGCAAACATAGACAAACATTCCTCAAGAAGGTTAATATCCATCAGATAAGATAGCTTCAGTTTCAGGTTTATGATAGGGGGAGATGAGGAAGACTGTACTGGGAAACATTGGGGGCTGGGGGTAGCTTGTCCAGGCCAGAAATAGTTCAGTAGACTGCCAGACTGATTTTTAAATCCAACACTCTTGACCTTTGCTGGATGTCATATACTGTTCGGCTTCCTACAGAGAAAATGGAGACTGGTAGTCTGAAAAATTCTAGAGCTGACAAAAGTTTTCTCATCCTTCTCTGAGTTAGCAAAATAGAGATCCTGTGAATGAGATTAGATTCAGGAAGATTCCTGAATAGGTTCAAAGTTGGATCATCCAGGAAACAAGTTTCACATAGGTAGCTGAGTTTTTAATCAACAACTTTAGGAATCAACTTCATTTCCCACAAAACTTGTAAACCCTTGTAAAATCTTGTAATACTGATGTGAAAACATTTGTTGTCTCTTTGTTTGGTGAATAGACAGAGCTCTCATTGGTCTATTTACATTTAAATATGCTCCTTGAGCTGCTAGAAGAAGCAGTTTGGCTTAGGCTGCTTCCCAAACTCTCTGTGTGTGTCTTGTCTCTGCATTTCATTTTCGAGTCCCTGGCTTCCCTCCACAGGTCACAAGAATCCACACATGTAAATGTCTCCTGCTGGACAGTAACAAAGCTATGTTTAATCTATGTGATTTTCTCTATTTGTGAGGTTTTATTGCCCTAATACATGGTCAGTTTTTGTAAAGGTACTATTAAAACTCAGAAGTAATTATAATCTTTTCTATTCTCATTTAGTAATCACCAGAAAATAAACACATCTAACTCTAACTCTACTAAAATTTTATCCAAGTGCTTAGCTTCTTTCTCCTTTTTCATTATTAGATTTTTCAGTACATTAAACTCCCCAACTATTACAGTTTTATTGTCTATTTCTCCCAATAACATTTAATTTTTCCCTTTAATTATCTAGCTACTAAGCTATTTGTTTCATACATTATATGTAAGGATATTAATTAATTGTCTGTTATCTTTAAGCATAATGTAGTTTCCCTTTTTATTTTATTTTATTTTTAAACCTTTACCTTCTGTCTTGGAGTCAGTACTGTGTATTGGCTCCAAGGCAGAAGAGTGGTAAGAGTAGGCAATGAGGGTCAAGTGACTTGCCCAGGGTCACACAGCTGGGAAGTGTCTGAGGCCAGATTTGAACCTAGGACCTCCTGTCTCTAGGCCTGGCTCTCTTTTTATTTCTTTTAATCAGGTTTATTCTAAAAAACTAATTTTTTTCTTTTTGCTTCTCTATCTATTTTGGCAATTAATATGTCAAGAAAAACAAATTACAATGGCAAACTCCAAAAAAATTGTTTCATTCTGCATCTTGAATCTCTCACCTTTCTGTCAAAAGGCAATGTTTTCCATCATCTGTCCTCTCAAGTCATGCTTGGCTATTGTGTTAATCAGAGTTCTAAAGTATTTCAAAGTTGTTTATTTTTACAATATTACTGTTATTGTATAAATTGTTTTCTAGTTTTGACTTACTTTACTTTGCAATGGTTCATAAAAGTCTTTCCAAGTTTCTCTGAAACTGTTCCCCTTACTATTTCTTATTGAAAAATAACATTCCATGGTGTGTAAATGGAATTAGCTCACCTCATTCATAGTTAAAACTCTAGCCACCAGAGATAATGTCAACCCACCTCTCTTAGTGGAGAGGGGAGACATGGGACAATAAGTAACAAATCAAGAATAAGGAACTGCCCTTCGGGTAGTCCAAAACAGTGTTATGACTGCCATTTGTCTGCTTGAAATTAGAGGTGGGTGTAGGAAGTGATGAAAGCTGCTGTTAACTTCCTGTGAGGCAGTTGGTGCTTTGAACTTGGTGTAGAAGGTTCTCTGGTGAGACCTCAGGCAGCTTCCCTCTGAATTGTCATGTGGGTAAGTTAGGCTGACTTCCCTTCTCCTCTCTTGGCATCCTAGAATATCTACCCTTAAGGAGGCTTCTTTGTCTCTCTAATTGTCAAGGCCTTACGGCTAGTAACCTTGTTTAATTTAGCTCTAAATCCTCCTCCAGGCCAGACCTCAGAGTTTCTCTCTCTATCTCCCTACCTTCAACCTTCCTAACTGTAAATAAACTACCATAAAAGCCATCCTGACTTGGGTCTATTTTTAATTATGGAATCAATCTAAATCTGATTGATTCCTGGCAACCACACCTATATATATATATAAAATTTCCCTTCTTACAATGGCAATCATATACCATTGCTTATTTAGACATTCCCCAGTTGATGGGCACTCAGTTTCAAGTTCTTTGCTAATGCAAAGAAAGTTACTATAAATATTTTTTTAAAGATGGGTCCTTATACTTTTTCTTTGATCTCTTGGTGATAAAGATCTAGGAGTGGTGTTGCTGAATCAAAGGGTATACACAGTTTAATGATTTGGGGGGCATAGTTCTAAATTTTTTCCCAGAGAAACCTATTTTTGCTGTTATATTGTTTTAGAGCATGATCACTACACTTGCTTTTCTGAATTCAGCTAGATTTTGTTCCAGTTCCTCATTTTAATTCTATGTGAATCTTTGTGTTTCAAATATATTTCTTATAATCAACATATTATTCAGTTCTTTTTTCTATAGTTTTCTGTTTTATGAATGTGTTTATCCCATTGTATGATCATTTATTTTTTATTCCTCCCCCTACCTTATTCTCTAATACATTCATCTCTCTTTGCTCTACTTATTCCTTTCTTTACTAGGCAAAAGAAGGTAGTGAGAGAGAAAGATATGACATTTGTGATTTATGTTTGATTCAGTCTACTTCCACTACACTGTCTCATCCTCTTCCTTTTCCCAAGATAACATAAGTTTTACCCTTTCTTTCCTTTTAATTCCTCTTCTCCTTCAAGATCCATAAGGTTGGGGAGGATTTGTTTGTTTTTTCTTTGGTTGAGCTGAGCTATTTCTCTCCCAATGGATGAGCTCCTGATATAGATTGTCTGATATATTTTCTTTTAGATTTACCCTCTCTGATGTCTGATTTGCCATAATTTGGATAAATTGACTTCTTTGCCAATTTTTACATGTTCATCCTGGAACTGATACTTGGTGGCAAAGGGGTCCAGTTTTGTATTTAGAGCTTAGGGGTCCCCTTCTCTCCACCAGATACAGAACAACCAAGTTAGATAAAACCTTATTATAGCCCTTATATGAATGGATCCCTTGCATAAATGGTTCAGTAGCCAACTAAAAAATTTTCTGTTACCCCCATAGTAAGGAGGAAGAATAATATTTAAGGAAGGAGATTATCTATCTAGTTCTAGCCTGGTAACCCCTTTTTTTCTGATTGATGAGAAATCTCATCTCCAACCTCTTGGCAGGAATGAAAATCTCATTTGGAGAAGAGAGTGAGGGAAGAAGCTACAGTTGGCTATTCTGCCCTCTTCAAGATATACAAGGGCAGGGGCAGTAGATGGCAGTGGATAAAGAACAAGGCCTAGAGATAGGAGGTCCTGGGTTCAAATTTGACCTTAGACATTTCCTAGTTGTGTAACCCTGGGCAAATCACTTAGCCCTAATTGCCTAGCCCTTACTATTCTTCTGTCTTGAAATCAAAACTTAGTATCCACCCTAAGACAGAAGATACTAGTTTTTTTGTTTGTTTTTTTAAATACTGCCTCCACCAAATTCACTTTGAGGAATATTTAATCCATGGACATCAGTCCCTGTCTTATAGGATATGATTTCTCTGCTTTTATCTCAGTCACTTGTTAGCTTTACTGGACTGTGTCAAGGCCAATTCTTAGAGGTTGTTCCTCATTGAGCTAGACTACTACAGGTTCCAGTTGACTCAGTTATGAATTCCCATTCCTGAACCACTGGGGGCACTTCTGGTCTTTTAAAGCTCTTGAGTTTATAATCTAATTCATTCTTGTTTCATATGGACACTCCCCTAAGATCAGGAAAACAATAGACATAACAGAAACAAAGGAAAAAGAGAGACAGCCTTGGGTTCAACAGCCTCATGGGACCTAGATGGGGAGATAAGAGAGGTGATGGAATGCTTGCTACCTTTCTTTCCACCTATTAATATATAGCAATTCTTGTCTCACTGGACACCAAAGAAGAGGGAGCTTTCATCTGCCTCTTTTGCATGAATGGTTTAATAGCCAACTAAAAGTCTTTCTGTTACCCCCATAGTAAGGAGGAAGAAAACTGTCAAAGGATAATTGTGCATGTTATGAATCAGGAAAAATCTTCTCCATCAAATCACAATTTTCTTGAAGAAAGCCCCTCAAGCCTCCATATGGATTGATACTAGATAGAACAACCAAACATGCTCTAAAGCAGAGGTCTGCAACCTTTTTGGCCGTGAGAGCCATAAATGCCACATTTTTTAAAATGTAATTTTGTGAGAGCCGTACAATATGTTTAACACTGAATTCAAATAAATATGTGCATTTTATGTAAGAACAACACTTTTAAAGTACAATAAGTCTATGAACTATTTTTAATAACATTATTATGTGCTAACCAATGATGAATAAAGTACTTCTAACCATTAATGTGACTTCTGGTGCTGCATGGTTTTGCTGATGGATTTGTAGTCTGGTTGATATGTGGTGAGGTTAAGCTTCATGTAGGCATTGAAAGTTCCATCTGTTAAACGTGATCTTAGGTTGGTCTTAATGTTCTTTAGTTGCAAGAAAGACTGCTCACATGCATACATAGAGCCAAACATTGTCAGTACAGCAATACTTACACACTGCAGTCTGTGGTATGTGACAGGAAGGGCGTTCCAAGTTTTGACAATCAGCTGATCCACGGGTTGAAGATTTTCCATTTCTCCCCACTTGTGATTGCTCGCCAACTCTGCTTGCTGTTGTGCAAGTCTTTCCAAATCTTCATTCAGTGACTTGAATTTATTCACCCACATGTCTGAGGCCTTCAGATCTGTAGCTTCAAGCTCAAAATCTCTGATGGAGACACCAGGGATGTAACTCAGGTCAGCACTGTCCACTGCACACTCATGTGGATGGGTTATGAACTTAAAAAGACGAGTGCGCTCATGAAATTCTCCAAAGCATGCTTTGAATGACTGCAGGAGATTAGATGTGAAGCCCGCTAGCTGCTGAAGATCAAGATATTGAGCAGGGTCACTTGTTGTGCATGCATCTTTAAACTCTTCCAGTTTTTCAAAGTGTAGTAAACGACCTGTTTCAATGTCAGTGATGAAGAGTTCTAGCTTATTTTCAAATGCAAACACTGCTTGTTGAAGGGATAAGACTGTATTTCCAATGCCTTGCATTTTCACACTGAGCTGGTTCAGATGTTGAGTTATGTCTACAAGATAGTAGAACTTCAGGAGCCACTCAGTGTTGGCTAACTCAGGATGCTCGACATTTTTCATTTCAAGAAAAGTCCGGATTTCGCTCAGACAAGCTGTGAAATGGTTGAGCACCTTCCCTCTTGACAACCAACGCACACTGCTGTGCAGAAGCAGACCATGATAATTATTCCCAACTTCTTCCAGCAGTGTTTTAAACTGGCGATCATTTAAAGCTTGGGTAACAATAAAATTGACCACCTGAATGACCAGCGCCATCACCTCACCAAGCTGCTCGCCACACATCTGAGCACAAAGCACCTCCTGATGTAGGATGCAGTGAAAATTTAGGATGGGTCTCTTTTCATGTTCACAAAGAAGCGCTACGAATTCTCTGTTTTTCCCCACCATGCACAGAGCACCATCAGTACACACTGAAATAAAGTTTATCCATCGGTAGATTTTTTTCATTAGCGAGCTCAGTGAAAGACTTGAATAACTCCTTCCCTCTTGTTGTCCCTTTCAAAGGCAAAACAGAAAGACTTTCCTCACATAGTGTGTCACTGACAACATACCTTGCAATCACGCCGAACTGAGATAAATGGCTTATGTGTGTTGACTCACCCACAGTGAGAGAAAAGAATAGTGCTGCATTTATGTCCTTCAGTTGTGTTTCCTCAATTTGATTTGCCATCATTATTGTACGATTGTGAACAGTTTTTGCCGACAGAGGCATGCCTTTTATTCATTTGATTATCTTATCTTTATCTGAAAAGTCATCAAAAAGTTCATTGGCAACATCAAGCATGAATGTTTTGGCATACTCCCCATCTGTGAATGGCTTTCCATTTCTCACAATTGCTAAAGTAGCAGCAAAGCTAGCCGAATTCCAGTCACTTTGTTGGGTCCAAACATGGAGTTGCTGCTGACTAGCTTACACTCTGCACAGTAGCTCTTCACATGCTTTCTTCCTGCTGTCTTCTGCAGGATATTTTGATGCAAATGTAGTATGGCGTAGGTCAAAGTGTCACTTTATATTTGACCGTTTCATTGATGAAATTTGTTCATTGCATATTAGACACACTGCAGAACCTGCTCTCTCCACAAAGGCAAATTCCTCTGTCCATTTCTGCTGAAAAGTATGATACTCGTCATCCTTTAATACTCCTCTTCTTCTTTTAGCCATCTTCTTCAATAAAAGGGTTTCTGCAATTAGTTAGCTGACTACTTTATTAAAAGGAAGGAAAGTGCAGTTCAGTTTAATTAGAAAATTTGAAGTTAAATACCAGCAAGGGCCTGTCCCCTTCTCCATCTGTGAAAACAAAAAGAAAGAAAAACATCCAATTCAAGCTATTTTATTAATCAAAAAACAATACTTAATGGGGCACTATAGTACTGATATAACAGCACACATACATATAAAATTCCTTTATGCTAAGAAAATTGCTGAAATAAAGAGAGAAAAATTCAGGGAAGAATATTTTTTCCTCTCCTTCTCTCAAGTCAGGCAATAGGAGAAGAAAAAGCTGCTGGCCTGCTGGTTAAGCCATTTGGCCACATAAATTAAGTAGGAGATCAGGAGATTACAGAAAATAACACGACTTGTGTGCAGGCATTAGTAAGTAGTGGGGGAGGAGGGTACCTTTTCATGGAAAACTGACCAGGACACATCACACACATTTCCTGGTACAGGTATTTATCAGTGCTGCCTCCTCAATCATTATGTATCAAATGAAACAACTACTGGGGAGAAATGCTTCTCACTAATGAAGCATATGTAAAGATATAATCTGACTATAGTTCCCCTTTAAGAGCAGGTAGAAAAGTTAAAAATAATAAATCTCACAAATAGGGAGTGCAGACCCCATGAATAGAGGTAACAAACAAGGCAGTGTCCTCACTGAAAAATCAATATAGCAGCAGAATAGGTAAAACAAGTAAGACAGTTCAAGGGATGGATTGTAAATGTATAAATACACTGAGATAAAGCCATGTAAATCAGAGGCAGAGGGGTAACAAACAAGGCAATGTCCTCACTGAAAAATAAATATAGCAGCAGAATAGGTAAAAAAAAGTGAGACAGGATTGTAAATGTATATGTTCACTGAGATAAAGCCATGTAAATCAGAGGCAGAGGGGTAGAGAATATAGACAAAAGTGATCAATCACTATACAGAACCCCAAGATGTCAGTAACAGGTGTGGAAAGAGTAAAAGGAGGGCAGAAGGAGGAACACACAACACACCTACCAAGACGAACTAAAGACCAGGATTCGTCTCACATGGCAATATCAATGAGGGAGCCTTCTATCTTAGAAGATAGTCGCGGTACCGAAAGGTACGTGATGCATGACGTCATGATGTTATGACGTATCATGTGATGCATGATGTCATGCATAAACTGTTAGTTACTGTGTTGCAGTTCGTCTGTCAGTGCTCACAGTGTGCGCTCCTGAAAAAAATTGACTTCATGGCTCCTGCAGAAAGAGCCATATCTGGCCCTCAAAAGAGCCAGATATGGCTCAAGAGCCATACATTGCCGACCCCTGCTCTAAAGACTGAACCCTAAGTCAGTCCCTCTGTTATAGATTTAATGAAAGGTTTTTCCAAGTCCTTTATTCCAATGCCTTTTTATGTAAACCTTTGGATACAATTTCTAATACTCATTTATTCATAGTAAATGTAAGACAGCTGTCAGTTGAAAGGCAAAAAGGACAGCTATCCAAGATTCCTGTTTTACATTTAAAATCCTTTGCTATCTGTTCTATCTGATTGCTTTCACATTATTCTCCTTCCTCAGATCTTTCACAATCCAGCCAAACTGGTCCCTTCATATGACATCCCATTTCCCTACCTTGTGCTTTGGCACTGACTCTTCCTTCAGCCCAGAATATTCTCATTCCTTACCTCAACTCTTGGAATCCCTAGCTACTTTCAGAGCTCACAGTCCAATAACTGAGTGGTATCTGAAGACCTTGGTTTGAATTTTATCTCAGTCACTTGTTAGCTTTGTGATCACTTTCCTCACTTTAAAATGAACATTATATTGAACAACTAACTCACAGAACAAACCCCTTAGGTACCACTTCCTACATGAGGCTTTTTTCTGCCACTTTGCATTTCCTTGGTATATATTTTATATTTATTTATTTGTGTATATGTCCTTCCTTCCTAAAGAATGTAAGCTCCTTGAGGGCAAGCACTATTTTGTTTTTGTCTTTGTATGCTTAACATAGTGCCTGTATATAGTGAGTGTTTAATAAATGCTTGTCAAATGGAATTGATCTATTCTTAAAAATGAATGAATAAGCAAATGAATAGTGTTAGATACCATATAAATATATAATTAATATCAATTAATATATAATTAATATCAGTCCCTCTGCCTTTCTAGTAATGAACTCAGGGGGTGTGTGTCCACAGAGAACATTCTGCATGCCACCTTCATCATTGATCTAGTAGATTGTCATCTACTAAAGGACAAAGAACTTGTCTTACTCATCTTTGGGTTTAGCATCTAATTGGTGCTCAATCAAACAGGATCCTGGTTCAGGAGATTCTTCCCCTTAAAGAAGTTTAGCACTCCAGCTTCTACTAGATCAATAGCCTCCATTCCTGATTGTCAACTTGTTATAGATAATAGATTGATAGGGTCTCCAATCCCCATTCCTTGTCCTGTTTACCCTGATTATAGAAAAAGTGAGTAACAACTACCTTCCTGAATGGTCTTTATATCACGACTCTTGGGGAGGGAGTCAACTAGTCAGATACCAAATGTAATCTAAGGCAAATCAAAGCCCTATATTAATCTATCCAACCCCAGGTTGGACCTGAAGAGATTACACATCCATCTAACCTCTCGAGGGTCCTCCCTGGGCAACTGTTAGAGGAAAGAGGTAATTATAACAACTATCAAAGGTGATCGGGGTTGGTGTTCCTCCATCATCTGCAGTTAGGGAGAATACAGATAGATACATTCACATCACTGTATATCTATATCTCTTTAGGAACCCCTTTTGGTTTATAGCAAGTGTTACTTGAGCCACAGGGGTGCTGGGGAGGCTATTGATCTAGTAGAAGCTGGAGCTTTATTTTCTCCACTACCTCTGGCCAGCCTGGCCACAGCCAAGCCAGAGAATAGGGAGTGCTATTGATGCAGCTGTGTTGGTGATCTTATTCTCTCAGCTTTCTCACTACCAGTGTTTGGTGATGCACTAGCTCTCACAGTCTTCAGGAAATATTCAGATTCTTCCTACTCTCTTCTTCATAGACCTCCCTGCCTCCCTTCACCACCCACTCAGAGATTTCCCATTCCAGAGACTCCTGTCCAGAGACCTCCAGAGCCCAGAGAGACCTAGAGAGACCTCGTCCAAGTGACTGTCAGGGGTATTTATACTCTCAGGCCAACCAACGTTTGTCCCTGGCTCATGGCACCTGGGAACATTCCATGTCTTCCAAACTGCCTTCCCTGTCATTCAAGGTGGCATCCATCATTTCCCAGGTTATGAATATAACACGCTTCAATAAATCTTATTGGGATATGCAAGCTTGTATATGGGCTATCTTTTGCCCTTAGAATAGACATAGACTTACTACAAAATTGAAAATAGCATTTTCTGGTAAATAAAAGAAATAAAAACTATGGAAACTGATGAAATTTCTTTTCCAAATGAAGAGAGGCAGTGTGGTTCATGGGGATTCAGTGGTTCACTGACTCTAGAATCAGAGGACATCAATTGAAATTATGCCTCTGATACCTGGGTAACCTTGGACAAATCACTTTAAGCTCCTCAGTTTTCTCATCAATAAAATGAGGAGGCTGAACTCAGAGATCCCTTCTAGTCCTGGTTCTATGATTCTATTCCTAGATAGAAATTTAGTAAAATAAAATTTTAAATTCAGTTTAAAAAACAGAAAACTCAGAATGATTCTCCTCCAAGGTTCCAACAACACCTTTTCCAAAAGGAAAAGGAATTGCTGCAATGTATCAAAAAAGAGATGGAGGTGGGGGCAGCTGGGTGACTCAGTGGATTGAGAGCCAGGGCTAGAGACAGGAGGTCCTAGATTCAAATCTGACCTCGGCTGTGTCACTGGGCAAGTCACTCAACCCCCATTGCCTTGCCTTTACCATTCTTCTGCCTTGGAACACAATACACAATATTGATTCTAAGACAGAAGGTAAGGGTTTAAAAAACAAAACAAAAAAGAGGAGGCAAAGTGGGTGAAATCATAGGAGTCAGCTAGTGGCACAATGGATACAGCACTGAGCCTGGATTCAGGAAGAATCAAGTTCAAATCTGGCCTCAGACACTAGCCTTGTGACCCTGGGTAAGTCACTTAACCTATGCCTTAATCAGCTGGAAAAGGAAATGGACATTATGGTCTAAAGGAACATACTGAACAACAGAGGTCTTGTCCAAGATCATACACATGGTATGTGGTGGAGGCAGTGTTTCAACTTGGCTCTTTTAACTCCAAGTCCAATATTTTCCCCACCAATCCATGCTATTCCTAATGCTCTTGGTCAACTGATCACCAAAAATTCAGGAAGAACACTAGAAAGGTGAGAATAATCTTATTAATTCAATCCTATGACTTACTTTCATCATCAGATTCCAAAGGAAGGTTGGCATTTCTTTTTTTAAATTAATTAATTTAGAATATTTTTCCATGGTTCCATGATTCATGTTCTTTCCCTTCCCTCCTCCCACTCCCCTCCCATAGCCAACGAGTAATTCCACTGGGTTTTATGTGTATCATTGATCAAGACCTATTTCCATGTTATTAATATTTGCAATAGAGTGATCATTTAGAGTCTACAAACCCAGTCATGTCCCCATTGGACCATTTGATCAAGCAAACATTTTTTCTTCTGTGTTTCTATTCCCACAGTTCTTTCTCCGGATATAGATAATGTTCTTTCTCATAAGTCCCTCGGAATTGTCCTGGATCATTGCATTGCTGCTAATAGAGAAGTCCATTACATTCGATTGTGCCACAGTATGTCAGTCTCTGTGTAAAAAGGCTGGCATTTCAATTGGGGTGTTGGGGTAGGAAAAAAGGTAGAGGAACTGTATTTCAGCAAGGGATTTGTTTTCTTGCATTAAAAAAAAAAAAGGCATTCTTTTGGGCTCCCAAAAGGGACTGCCTGATATGGTCCTTGCTAAAATGCACCAAAGCATCTGTGATCCTGTCTGCTTGACTGAGCCCCCACCAGCCCACATGTTAACATGAAACAGTGTTATTGGCTCACAGCTCTTTGTTGCTCATTACAAGAACTGGGAGATTGGAAGAAGTGGAGATATTTCAAGATGTCTCTCAGATAAATGAGTTAAGAATAACTTTGCAGAGGATGAGATTCACACACTGTAAGTTGCCCAGAAATAGGTGAGAAATGATGAACAATTACCTAAACTGCCTGTCTTTTTTTAAGGAGACAGTTTTATATAAAATTTTATTACAACCCTGCCCTACTTGTTTCTCCTCATTTAAATACTTTAATTAGACATCAAGTTGGGCATGGGGGTCTGGGTTCCAGTCATTTTATAGACTTTCTTTCTGATACTATAATATACTATGTGTCAGACTTGAAATTAATTTCAATTCAATTAAATTTAATTAGCATCTATTAAGTGCCTACTGTGTATAAGGCACTATGTCAAATGCTGAGGATCCATGGAGAAAACAAAAACATTTCCTGTCCTCAGGGAGCTTACAATCTATTCAGGAATTCACCTTGAACATAGTTAAGTAAATACAAAACAATTGGAGGAAGAAGAGGGCACCAGGACCTGGAAGGATGAGAAAAGCTTTCTGCAGGAAATAGGACATGAGGTGAGCCTTGAAGACCTAAGACAAAATAGATGAGTGAACACTCAGGCACAAGATAATGGTTTGTAAAAATAATTCAGAGAAAGAAGAGGAAAATTAGAAGTTTTGGGAACATCGAGTAAGCCAATTTGGCTAGAACATAAAATGTATGAAAATAGGGAATAATTCTGCAAAGAGTTTTCAGTGTCAGAAGTTTCTACATATACTCTCTATTCTATATATTCCATTTATAGTTTCTATTCTGTATATTCTAGAGGTAATAGGGAGCCTGGGAAGATTTTTGAAGGTAAGGGAGGCAGGGAGGTGTATGATGATCTATGCTTTAGAAAGTTTTGTTTGAGTTTTTTGGAGAATGAGGGTACATTAGAGAGAGGAAGCATGTTGCAATAGTTCAAGTGAGTCCTAATAAGAAAGGTGGCTGTATATCATGGGAAAGGGAATAATATGAGATTTGGAGATAAATGGACAAGATAAAGCAATTGATTGGATATGGGGGGTGTGGATGAGGAAAGAATCAAGAATCCTTGATCCTGCAAACATGAAAGGAGGTTGGGAGGAGGGATAGGTTGGGAGATGGGGTGGGAGTGGGAATAAAAGAAATAATGACTGTATGATCTTGGTCAAGTCACTTTATCTGTACAGACCTCAGTTTCCACTTCTCTAAAATGAAAAGATTGTAGTAGATGAACTTTGAGGTCCCTTCCAATGCTAAACATATGAAATGTGTGTATGTGTTATGAACTTGGGAAACTGAAAGAATGGTGTTGACTTTCTGTAGTGAAGGGGAAGTTTGAGGATATGATGTTTGGGAAAGAGGAGAGATAATAAATTCTGTTTAGGACATGCTGACTTCGAAATGTCCTTGCACTATCCAATTTGAAAAGTCCACTGAGTAGTTGATGATGCAGAACTAAAGTTGGGGGAAATCTAGGGCTAGAAATACTATATAGATCTGGGAGTTCTTTGAATTGAGATTATTTTTTTATTTTATTTTTTTAATTTTAAACCCGTAACTTCTGTGTATTGGCTCCTAGTTAGAAGAGTGGTAAGGGTAGGCAATGGGGGTCAAGTGACTTGCCCAGGGTCACACAGCCAGGAAGTGTCTGAGGCCAGATTTGAACCTAGGACCTTCCATCTCTCAATCCACTGAGCTACCCAGCTGCCCCTCTGAATTGAGATTAAATTAAATTCATAAGAGTTGGTAAGGTCACCATGAGAGAAGAGAACCTAGATCAGAACTTTGGGAAGCATTCATGGTTAAAGGGTATAACATTGGCACCAGGAAGAGACTAATAAAGAGCAGACAGACTGGTAGGAACAGAACCCAGAGAAAAGAGAGTATTCAGAAGAAGAGGATGTTAAGCATTAGTCAAGAAGGATGAGGAATAGAAAAAAGACCATCAGATTTGGCAATTAAGAGATCTTTGATTACTTTGGAGAAAGCAGTATCTGTCCAGTAATAAGGTACCAACTTAGAAAGGAGTGAAAGAGAATAAAGTAGAGGAAATTAGGTGTAGACAACTTTTTCAAGGAATTTAAGGGACTTGGGGGGGGAACAGGAAATAAATAGGATATCTTGAGGGTTTAGCATGGTCTGATGATGGTTTTTAAGAATAGGGGAGATATGGATATGTTTGAAGGCATTTCTTGAAAGATAAAACACATTTTTTTTAAAAAGCTCTAATGTAAATGAAGTCCCCAAACCACTGGTATAGGACTCTTTCCTCATTATGATGATCAGTTCTCTGTGCCTGCATGAGAGGCAGAATTGAATTGGCAAGAGTGAGAGAATTACAGTATCTTCAAGTTTTTTTGGATGTGCTCTGAGTATTGACATGTCTCTTTAGTCTCTTTAGGTTATGAGATCTTTTGGAGTACTTCTGGCTCCCAGCTTCGAGAGAGGAGATAGAAAATCTCAACCCCACTTCAGGTCACTAAAGTAAATTCTCTTCTGGAAAGAAGCTGACACGAGAGGAGCTGACAGTCTCCATCATCTCCAGCTTGCTACTCTAGAGACTTTGAGATACTTCCTCTTGGGTGAGATCTTAGACTCTCTCTTGGTTGAGCAGTTATCTTAATCCTAATGACAGAGCCCCTCATTTTCTCTTGTCTATGGTTTAACTTTCCATGATTTCTGTTTGGCTATCAAATTGGATAAATGGATTTCTTTGCTAATTGCTAATGTGTGTTCATTGTAGAACTGGTATTTGGTGGGAAAGGTATTGAGCCTTATTTATAATGAAACAGCAACCAGAAGTTAGCCTGAAATCACACGCATCTCCTGAATCTCCTGATATCACATCCCTTAAGCTAAATATTGAAGGAAGGAAATAGATATAATTTTTGACCAGGAACCCCTTTATCTGAGGAGAGGAGAGTGACCAAATATCTGACTCCAATCTCCTTCCCTTCCTGGTAAGAATTAAAATCTCCTTTGGAAAAGGGGGAGGGGTGGGAGAGGTTAGAGATGTCTATTCTACCTCCTTTAAAGCCATACAATGACATCCCCATGTTATATGTGGGGCAGCCCTCATGACACTACAAATCAGAAACATCCAAATTTAAAAAAGACTTTGATACCACCTTATACCCATCAAATTGAGGGAAATAATAAGTATAGTGAATTTATATTGATGTACAAATTATCTCTGGCGGTACAGATTATGGAAACCATGAATAACAGTTCAAAACAAAGTATAGCAAAGAATAGTAAATTTTAATGTTGACACAGCTTTGGAAAAACAGGCAGAACTATAAGTTGGTTAAATTTTCTTGGAAAACAATACAGAATTATACAAATAGTTCCCAAAACTGTTCAGGCCCTAAACCCAGTAATTTTATACCTAGGACTATGTGACTAGAGTTGTTATTGACAAGAAAAAGGAGACTTTTTAGGACAAAAATATTCCCAGAATCACTGTGTTAAAATAAGCTATGTGTTCAACAGTTAATGAATGGTTGAAGAAATTATACCAAATTAATGTTATGTTGCTGTTTGATTTTTTTTTTAAATCCTTAACTTCTATGTATTGGCTCCTTGGTGGAAGAGTGGTAAGGGTGGGCAATGGGGGTCAAGTGACTTGCCCAGGGTCACACAGCTGGGAAGTGTCTGAGGCTGGATTTGAACCTAGGACCTCCCATCTCTAGGCCTGACTCTCAATCCACTGAGCTACCCAGCTGCCCCCTATGTTGCTGTTTAGGATTTCCGTTGTATCTAACTTGCAATTTTGATCTCCAACTCATTTTACAAATGAAGAACTGAGACAAATGGAGTTAAAGTGACTTACCCAGAATCACAGCCAGTATGTGTTTATGGCTAGATTTGAACTTTGGAAAATGAATATTCTCAACTTCAGGATCAGCATTCTATCCATTTGGCCACATAGCTGCCACATAGGAACGGTATGGTAATGGGAAATTACCTGAAAGAAGTAACAAATAGGAAGGACATAAAGAAATATGAGAAGACTCATGAGGTAATATGGAATGAAGAAAGAATAATAAAGATAGAATAAAGAGAAATAAATAATAATATTGTAAAGATAATAATAATAGCAACAGAAAGGAAATACATAAAAAGTTTAGAAAGGATCACATAATGCACACTTGAAGCCTGCAAGAGATTTGTAGACCAAAGTAAAATGAAGAAACATGACCATGAACTTCTCTTTGCTTTTTGCATAGGTTTAGGATTTGGTTGATGTGTTGATTAGTTTTCCTGAATATTTTTTCTCTCTTTTCCTTATTTTTGTGGATAGGGGAATAGGTAGAAATATGTTGGGAAATGAAGGTGATATAAAAACAAAAGAAACCAATACAAAATTTAAAAATAATTGTGAAGCATAGTTGTGAATACAATAATGTACAATGACTTTTTTCCCTCCTGACCCTAAGACAGAATATTAAGAGATCTCCTGACTCCACACCTGGCCTGGTTCTCGATTCACTACAGCTGTTCCTACTAAGATTTTTTAAACAATACATTAACTATGTAACTTGCATGTATGATAAATTGTTTCTTCTTTCCTTATCTTTTGTGCTTATTTATGTATGTGGATTACCTTTGTTTGTTCATGAAAGTTAAAATGAAATTTATTTGTAAAGATGTATTGCAAAGCTTCTTTCATCTTTTGCTGAATATATATATATATATTGCTGAATATATATATATATATATTGCTGAATATATATATATATATATATAACCAAGAATTCAGTAAGGCCATCTAAGCCTATCCATGCCTTGCCTTTTCTCCACCTCCTCTTCTATCTATATGGGAAAATAGAAAAGACTTAGGATTTGAAAATTCATGAACCCCCAAATACCAGAGTTGTTTGATAAATTTTAGACAAATAAGCCCTCACTGGTTCCTAATTTAACCTTCAGAGATAAAAATTTGGCAGGTATAGGGAATGTCTGGCATAAACTGAGCATTTCTCATTTTCTACCAGACCTACCCAGAAAGGCATTTTCCCTCTTTTCTTTTGCTATGCCAAATACCCTAAGCTTTAGCCACTCCTGCTCTCTGCACCTGCTTTCCTTGACCCACTGATGAAAATTAAGAGAAAGCTGTCAAATGGTGCCTGGGCGTTTCTTTATTTAAAACTTACTTTACAAGTCTATTTACTGCAGAGATGTCTAACTTCTTTGTCTCATAGATGAAGAAATTGAGGTATAGGAAAGAAAAATGATTTGCCTCATTGAGCAGAAAGTTTAAGTCTCTAATGCCTTACTGTGAGTGAGCTCAGGAGCATGAGAGCCACTGGGATTTATTTGAGGGGGGAGGGAGCACTAAAAGGAGAAAGGGAAGAATATAAAAAGCAGATAGATGGGGGCAGCTGGGTAGCTCAGTGGATTAAGAGTCAGGCCTCGAGACCAGAGGTCCTAGGTTCAAATCCAGCCTCAGACGCTTCCCAGCTGTGTGACCCTGGGCAAGTCACTTGACTCCCATTGCCCACCCTTACCACTCTTCCATCTATGAGCCAATACACAGAAGTTAAGGGTTTTAAAAAAAAAAGTAGATAGATGCTGAAGACACACTTTGCCTACTTCAAAATTCAATCACAGAATCAAAGTTCTCGAAAGAGGTCTTCAAGGTCATCTAGTCTAGGTAAACAGAGATAAAGGTTTTTAATGAGAAAAAAATTGGAACTATAGATATGCGATTTGGGCCCCTGGAGCCTCAGTTTCCTTATCTGTAAAATGAGAAGATCCAATTAGATGATGTCTAATGCCCATTTCTAGATCAAAAGATCTCTTATAATCTTTAGTTTCCTATTCATTTTCTCCACTGAATTTCCCCACTCTACTTTGTAGCTTCTAGGCACTGCTATTCTTCTCTAAGTAGTTGTTGTGTCATCTGGTGAGGATGATCCTGATTCTGGAAGGAAAAAAAAGTCAGCTTCCCTGACTATAGGAGGCAGCAGAGGATAGTGGGGGGAAAGCCCTCTACTGGGAACCAAAAGACTAGGGTTCTCGTGCTTTCTTATAGTTTGTCCTTTATAAATATGATATTCCATTTGTCATGTCCATACCTTCACATTGATTGTCACCCCCATAGTGGAATGCTCTCCCTTCTCTCTTCTTATAATCCCTAGTTTCCTTCAAGAATCAGCTCAAGTCCCCCAACCCTACAAATTTATTTTATATCAATTTTATATATTTAAATATTTATTATTAAGTATATAAATTATTTATATACTTATAGATATGCATATTTATAAGTATATAAATATTTATATACTAAAATATTAAATATATAAAAATATTTTATATACTTAAATATACACATACTTGTCTTTTTGTCTTTGTAGATGCATATAGTCATGCCCAATTCTCTGTGACCTCATGGGCCATTTCTTGACAAGGATATACTAGAGAAGCTTGCCATTTGCTTCTCCATTTGGTTAAGGCAAACAGAGATTATATAATTTGCCCAGGGTCACATAGCTAATGAGTATCTGAGGCCAGCTTTGCTCTCAGGTCTTCCTTACTCCAGACCCAGAGTTCTATCCACTGTGTCACCTAGCTGCCTCCTGGCACATTGTACTTAATAAATACTTGTAGATTGATTGGTTAGTTGAAAAGGCTAGCCCTGTAGCCAAGTGGCTCAGTGGATTGGGAGTCAGGTCTGGATTTGAGAGGTCTTGGGTCCAAATTTTCTCAGACACTTATTAGCTATGTGACTCTAGGCATATTGTTTTATTAACCCCCATTGCCTAATCCTTACCCCTCTTCTGCTTTGGAACCAATATACAGTATTGATTCTAAGATGAAAGGTAAGGTTAAAAAAAAAAAAAAAGCAAAGAATGACATGTGTATGTCTACCTCTAGAGAAAGAATTGAAATACAAAAATAAGTAAGACCCAGTTTTATGTATACATATATCTTTTTGTCAAATGATGCCTTCTCTAATGGGGCCAGGGGAAGAAGGGAGTTACCAAGGTATTTTAATATAACAATTAAGCAGATAAATTTAAGTTAAATAAGAAGAAAGAAAAGGCTAGCCCTACCTCTTGCTTATTGGGTAACTTTGTGAAAATCACTTTCCCTCTCCAGGTTTCAGTTTTCCCATTTACAAAATAAGAGGATTAGACTAATGATCTCTAAGGTTTTTTCTATTTCTGACATTCTGTAAGCTTTTTTGCCCATTAACAGAAATGAAACAGTATTTTTCTTTCTCCTCACCCATGCCATTTTCTCTTGAACACATGGCAAATCAGTGTCCAAATATGCTGTGAAAGGAAATTGGCAGCCATTGAAGCCATCCCTAAGGAGCTTGTACTGATACAGCCAGGCTGGAGGCCTAGCCACTGATACCACAATAGACAAGATGGATGAGCTGTTACGTAATTGGGCACAAACACAGCATTCTGTCACTTGGCAAGACTTTTTAAACAACACATGCATATTTCTGTAGACACCCAATCCTCCAAATTCCTTTCTGAGGACTCTATGCAATTTTAGCTTCAGGGAGTTAATATCTTTTCAATATTGGCTAGGAAAGGAAAATCATTTCCTTAGACCCAGCAAAATGCCAAGCAGCATCTAAAGGGCTAAATAAGAAGAATAGAAAGGAATAAGCATTTTATTATTAGTATATCTTTAATTCCTCACTTTCTCTCTTAGTCATCATAACTTTAAGATAGTAGGGCAGCAGCTATGCAAACAGGATTAAGTGATTTGCCCAGGGTCAAACAATAAGAAGTATCTGAAGCCAGATTTGAATCCATGTCCTCCCAATTCCAGACCTGGCACTCTTTCTACTGTGCTACCTAATTGCCTCAGAATAAGAATTTTAAAACCACCTACTATGTGCCAGGGTAAATGCTTTTAATAAATATTTTCTCATTTCATCTGAAGGGAACTGAGGACATAACAGTTGCTCTGGGGACATTGTCAGGCACTTTCCACTTTATTTAACTAGAGTGTTTGCACTGAGGAAATAATTAGATTCAACAGGAATAGTTTTAGTGGAATGGAAGGAGCCCTGACCTTGGAAAGAACACTGGATTTAAAGTCAAAAGATGTAGCTTCAGGGGGCAGCTGGGTGGCTCAGTGGATTTTGAGTCAGGCTCAGAGACGGGAGGTCCTGGGTTCAAATATGAACTCAGACCCTTCCTAGCTGTGTGACCCTGGGCAAGTCACTTAACCCCCATTGCCTAGCCTTTACCACTCCTCTGCCTTAGAACCAATACCTAGTATTGATTCTAAGATGGAAGGTAAGGGTTTAAAAAAAAAAAGACAGCTTCAAACCCCAGTTTTGATGCTCACTGACCATGTGACCTTGGTTAAGCTATTTTCTTTACCATATAAAATAGAAATAGCTCTCTTGACCTTTATTGGTTTATTGTGCAGAAAACAGTTTTGCCATAGGATGGTGCCACCTAAAGGTCAGTAGTTAATTTCAGAGTCATCCAGCAACCCTGACACAAGATGGGGTGGCAGTGACAGATTTTGCTGTTGGAGTCCTTTCCAGCAATTCTGATTCTTTCCACAGGCAGGAAGTATTTGAGACAGTCCTATCTTTCTTTTTCTCCTTCTCCTTCCTTTCCTCTCTCCACAAGCAGTGCCAAGTATATTACAATGATCATATTTGTGCAATGATTAGTGATCTGGACTGTATCATTCCCATGGGTTACATACAGTCTAGGCATGTCAGTTCTTGGGTTTATATAAAAGCTCAAAGTCTAAGATCCTATTAACCTATGAAGTAATAGAGCTGATAGTTTGTAGAGGAAAACTTGGTAACAGAAAATATTCTGTCTTGATATATGTCAGGACATAAATGTCCATGCTTAAATCCCACCACTAGCAATAAAACAAAGGTGGTACTTGTCTTTCCCTTATTTTTTCATAAACTCAGTATCATAGAATCACAGAATCTGAGAGTTAAAAGGGTTGTCAGTGACTATTTAAGCCAAATCATACATGAAAGGAATACTATTCATATCCAAGTGCTTATCCATACAACCTTTGGGTGAACACCTTCAAAGAGGGCAGACCATTCATCTTCTAAACAGCTCTGTTAGGAAGTTTTTCCTGATGTCCTCTAAATTTGCCTCTTTTCAATTTCTAACCATTGATTAAACTAAACAACAGCCAAAATATAAGATAAAATTCACTAGAAATAAATGCAAAGCCTTCAACTTGGAAAAAACCATCAACTGCACAAGCACAAGATGGGAGAAATATTAGCTAGATAGCTATTATTGTGGTATAACATTAAAACAGTAAACAAGTTTTGATAGTGTTGTAATTGGTATGACCCAGCCAGGAATATGGAATATTCCTTCAACTCTTTCAATTGCTCTTTATTTCTTTAACGGAACATTTTGTAACTGAACTTATTTTGTATTTTGTATGTTTTGATAGATCGATCTCCAAGAGTTTTATTCATTTTATGTGGTTATTTGGAGTACAGTATGGTCTTAGATTTGGTGATTATTATATACAAATATCATTTATTTTTCTGGTTTTATTTTCTGGTCTATTTTATAATGCTGTTCCCTCAATTAGTGTCTTTGCTGATTTCTTAGGATTGTCTAAGTAAACTATCATGTCACCATAAAATAGAAATTGTTTTCATTGGGAGGCAGCTAGGTGGCTCAATGTATTGAGATCCAGGACCAGAGACAGGAGGTCCTGCATTCAAATGTGTCCTCAGACATTTCTTAGCTATGTGACCCTGGGCAAATCATTTAACCCCTTTGCCAATACACAGTATTGATTCTAAGATGGAAGATAAAGGTTAAAAAAAAAAAGAAATTATTTTTATCTCCTCTTTACCTCTCTTTATGCTTTTAATTTCTTTCTCTTTTATTGCTATTGCTAGCCTTTCTTGAACTTTATCAAATAACAGCAGAGTGGGCATCCTTGCTTTATTCCTGTATTTACTGGGAAAAGATTCTAATGTACCCTCATTGCAAATGATGCTCTTTTTGCTGTTGTAGACAGATACTTTTCATGATTGTAACCTGAACCTCAAAACCCATTGGTATGGGTTTCTCTTCTCAATGGATGCAGTACAGTACTCCGTGTTTATGTCAGGGGTAGTACAGAGCTGTTAAGAGAGGAGAGAAGAGAGGCATGATCTATTGAGTCTCTTTGATTTCTTCAATCTCTTTGGGGCTTCTTGCTTCCAACTTCAAGAAAGAAGATGGGATATGGCAACCTCCCTTCAGGTTATTGAAAGGAGACACTCTAAGAAGAAGCCAACATGTAGAATTATGATCATGTTCTTATTATCACCAGAAACTTCAGGGATTTTCCCCTTGGGTGAACTTTGGAACTCTCTTAGTTGAGTTGAGATACCTAGCTCCCACTGGCAAAGTTCCTTCACTCAGTATGGCCTGTTATATATTCTCAAAGGTATATAAAATATAATATATATTATACAACAACTGTTTTGCTAACAATTTGGATAAATGGGTTACTTTGCTATTTGCTATGTGTGTGTTCATTGTGGAATGGTTAAATGGTGGGAAGGCAGGCAGGCTTTGGATTTAGAACTTGGAATCCTTTTTTCCCCATGCATGAATAGTGATTAGTACTTTAGCTTAAAGTTGAAAACTACTGGTCCTATAGACCAGTGATGTCAAACTCAAATAGAAATGGATCTTTTAAATTAATATTGTTAAACATTTCCCAATTATATTTTAATCTGTTTCAAGCTTCTAGCTCATTGATCATAGGTTTGACACTTCTGCCCTGGCCTAATAATATTAACATTAATAATAATAAAGAGAATAAATAAATATAATTCCAGTCCAGTACCCTGTTCCTTTGAGGAGATCAGAGTGGTGGTCAGACCCTAGTCTCAGTCTCCTGTATCCTTTCCTAGCAGGAATTAAAGTGTTCTTTGGAGAAAGGTAGAGGGAGGAAATGTTAAGAGATATTGCTATTCTGGCCTCCTTTTCAGCTATACATTAAAACAGCCTTATAACACATATATATGTATATATATATGTGTGTGTGTGTGTGTGTGTGTGTGTGTGTATACATGTGTGTGTGTGTGTATATATATATACATATATATGTATATATGTATATATATATATACACACATATGTGTGTGTGTGTATTTTATAAACCCTTACCTTCCATCTTGGAGTCAATACTGTGTATTGGCTCTAAGGCAGAAGAGTGGTAAAAGTTAGGCAACGGGGGTTAAGGGATTTGCCCAGGGTCACATTGCTGGGAAGTGTCTAAGGCCAGATTTGAACCTAGGACTTCCAATCTCTAGGCCTGGTTCTCAATCCACTGAGCTACCCAGCTTCCCCATGAGATATATATATATATATATATATATTTAACATTTATTAACATTTATTTTTTAGAAAAGTTAACATGGTTACATGATTTATGCTCTTACTTTCCCCTTCAACCCCCCACGTCCCCCACATAGCCAATGTGCATTTCCACTGGTTTAATCATGTATCATTGATCAAGGCCTGTTTCCAAATTGTTGATAGTTGCATTGATGTGGTAGTTTTGAGCCTACATTCCCAATCATGTCCGCATCAACCCATGTGTTCAAGCAGTTGCTTTTCTTCTGTGTTCCCTCTCCTGCAGTTCTTCCTCTGAATGTGGGTAGCATTCTTTTCCATAAGTCCCTCAGAATTGTCCTGGGTCATTGCATTGCTGCTAGTACAGAAGTCCATTACATTCTATTTTACCACAGTGTATTGGACTCTGTGTACAGTGTCCTTCTGGCTCTGCTCCTTTCACTCTGCATCACTTCCTGGAGGTCTTTCCAGTTCACATGGAATTCCTCCAGTTTATTATTCCTTTGAGCACAATAGTATTCCATCACCAGCATATACCACATTTTTTTCAGCCATTCCCCAATAGAAGGACATACCCTCATTTTCCAGTTTTTTTCCACCACAAAAAGCACAGTTATGAATATTTTCATGCAAGTCTGTTTATCTATGATCTTTTTGGGGTACAAACCCAACAATGGTATGGCTGGATCAAAGGGCAGGCATTCTTTTATAGCCCTTTGAGCATAGTTTCAAATTGCCATCCAGAATGTTGGATCAGTTCACAACTCCACCAGCAATGCATTAATGTTCCAATTTGGCCACATCCCCTCCAGCATTTATTACTCTCCCCTTCTTTCATTTTAGCCAATCTGCTAGGTGTGAGGTAATACCTCAGAGTTGTTTTGATTTGCATTTCTCTAATTATTAGAGATTTAGAGCACTTTCTCATGTGCTTATTGATACTTTTGATTTCTTTATTTGAAAGTTGCCTATTCATGTCTCTTGCCCATTTATCAATTGGGTAATGGCTTGATTTTTTATACAATTGATTTAACTCCTTGTATATTTGAGTAATTAGACCCCTGTCAGAGTTTTTTGTTATAGATTTTTTCCCCAATTTGTTGTTTCCCTTCTGATCTTGGCTACATTGTTTTGGTTTGTACAAAAGCTTTTTAGTTTTATATAATCAAAATCATTTATTTTACATTTTGTAATTTTCTCTAACTCTTGCTTGGTTTTAAAATCTTTCCTTTCCCACAGATCTGACAAGTATACTATTCTGTGTTCACTTAATTTATTTATAGTTTCTTGGTGTCGTTTATTTTATAGTTTCTTGGTATAGGGTGTGAGATGTTGATCTAAACCTAATCTCTCCCATATTGTTTTCCAAATTTCCCAGCAGTGTTTGTCAAATAGTGGATTTTTGTCCCCAAAGTTGGGCTCTTTGGGTTTATCATACACTGTCTTGCTGAGGTCACTTACCCCAAGTCTATTCCACTGATCCTCCTCTCTGTCTCTTAGCCAGTACCATATTGTTTTGATGACTGCTGCTTTATAGTATAGTTTAATATCTGGTACTGCTAGGCCCCCTTCCTTCACATTTTTTTTCATTATTTCCCTTGATATTCTTGATCTTTTGTTATTCCAAATGAACTTTGTTATAGTTTTTCCTAATTCAGTAAAAAAGTTTTTTGGTAGTTTGATAGGTATGGCGCTAAATAGGTAAATTAATTTGGGTAGAATGGTCATTTTTATTATGTTAGCGCGTCCTACCCAGGAGCAATCAATGGTTTTCCAATTATTTAGATCTAGTTTTAATTGTTTGGAAAGTGTTTTGTAGTTGTTTCGTATAATTCCTGTATTTGTTTTGGTAGATAGATTGCTAAGTATTTTATATTATCTAGGGTTATTTTAAATGGTGTTTCTCTTTCTACCTCTTGCTGCTGTGATGTGTTGGAAATATATAGAAATGCTGATGATTTATGTGCATTTATTTTGTATCCTGCAACTTTGCTAAAGTTGTTGATTAAAGCTTCTTAGTTGATTCTCTAGGATTTTTAGCTTAGTCTTCTCATTGCTTATCTTGATATCTTCAATTTCTTTTTCTTCTCTAATTGCTACTGCTAGTGTTTCTAGTACAATGTTAAATAATAGAGGAGATAGTGGGCATCCTTGTTTCACTCCTGATCTTATTGGAAAGGCTTCTAATTTATCCCTATTGCATATGATGCTTGTTGATGGTTTTAGGTATATACTGTTTATTATTTTTAGGAAAGGTCCTTCTTTTCCTATACTTTCCAGTGTTTTCAATAGGAATGGGTGCTGAATTTTGTCAAAGGCTTTTTCAGCATCTATTGAGATAATCATGTGATTTTTGTTTGTTAGATTGTTGATATGGTCAATTATGTGGATGGTTTTCCTAATGTTGAACCATCCTTGCATTCCTGGTATAAATCCCACCTGATCATGGTAGATGATCCTCTTGATCACTTGCTGGAGTCTCTTTGCTAGTATTCTATTTAAGATTTTTGCATCTATGTTCATTAGGGAGATTGGTCTGTAGTTTTCTTTCTCTGTTTTTGATCTACCTGGCTTTGGAATCAGTACCATATTTGTGTCATAAAAGGAATTTGGTAGGACTCCTTCTTTGCTTATCATATCAAATAATTTGTATAGTATTGGGATTAGTTGCTCTTTGAATGTCTGATAGAATTCACTTGTGAATCCATCAGGCCCTGGCGATTTTTTCTTAGGGAGTTCTTTGATGGCTTGTTCAATTTCTTTTTCTGATATGGGATTATTTAGGTATTCTATTTCTTCTGCTGTTAGTCTAGGCAGTTTATATTTTTGTAAATATTCGTCCATATCTCCTAAATTGTTATATTTATTGCCATATAATTGGGCAAAATAGTTTTTAATGATTGCCTTAATTTCCCCTTCATTAGAGGTGAGGTCTCCCTTTTCATCTTTGATACTATCAATTTGGTTTTCTTCTTTCCTTTTTTTTATTAGATTGACCAGTACTTTGTCTATTT